>NW_008610301.1:16698-40457 GCF_000691845.1 Merops nubicus | reverse complement strand
ATAGTCCATGGTTCTGTCCTATGGAGACCATTGTCATGTACAAACCATTTTTTACTTACTCTTCTAATTACAAAATATAAATTATAATAAAAGAATGTGAACTGATAAGCTAAGGAAAATGAGGAGCATACCTGCTCTTGCTGTTCTAAAGTGTTTGGCCAGAAATGCTCAGTACACATTGAGATATCTTTTCTGGACAAGGAAAAAAAACTATAGAATAGGACTTTGGATATTTCTGCTAAATATGAGTCCTCAGTGTTTCACTGCTCTTGAGTGTGCATCATATATCTGAAATATTTTTCAGTTCTCATATAGTTTGTGTTTTGTTTTGTTTTGTTTTCCCCTTAATCTGTAGCTGATTTTATTAGTGCAATTCTCTTGAAATCAGGATTGGATGCAAAACATGCCTGTCTTCTGGCAAGTTTGCCTGATAGAATCTATCTTTTAAATGGAATCTTTTCCTTTTCCTGACATTTTCCCAAAACTGTCATCTCTGTATTTCCTCCTTCTCTTCAAATTCCTGGCAGCAGGATGGAGGGCAAGCTAGGGTCCAGTATTTTCAGATGCAGACCCAACTCTGCATCCTGGTTAGGAGCCTGGTAAGAATTACACCTGTTCTGTATGATGGAAAAAAGGGTGATGGGAAGTTCCAAATTGACTTGGGGCCAAGCTAAAAAACCTTTGTCAGGTGTGACATGGGAAATAATTCTTAATACCTCATGTGCAAATTGACTTTGTTAGGGATGAATGTGGCTGGAGTGATTTTAGCTTGTCTCAGTGTTTTAGATATCTATATATAACTAATCTCAAAATGTTGTAGCTGATTCATCTTTCCTCATGTTGTGAATCATTTTCATACTGGAGAAATGTTATTTTTAGCCAAGGGATAGATATTTTGTGTGTGACACCTGAATGTTTGTGACAGGACCTTGTCTCTACACTGTCCTCAGTTGGCAGGGAACAAATTATAATTTGGTCTTGTTATAAAACTCCTCTTTTAATTGTCATTTGCTATAATAGTGCTCTAAGAGTGCAAGCTTTCTGTGAAATGGAAAAATCTTATTGTATAAGCTTAATTACCAGGTTTCAGGTAGAAAAGTGACTTTTATTATTAAGCACTGATGATATATGCTTGAAAATATCCTTTATATAGGCTTCAATTTGTGTATTTTATAAAAGAAATAAAATTGTTTACAGAACTTGTCTCCTCAAACAATAGCAAATCTAGTATTTTCTTAATAGAAGGTAGAGTTTAAACAGATTGTTCCCTTTTAATATTTTAATAGTATAAAGAATAATTAAAATTAATATGAAAATAATATTTTGATTAGACTAGATTCTTTGAGGATTGAACCTGGCTACCAAGACTACCTTAACACAATGCAATACCTTATCACAACTGATAGAAGAAAGACCATTTTTAATGCTGAATAGACAGTTTGTATCCAATTAATCCTTAAAAAATTAATCCTTAAAGTGATTTCAGTCTAAATATGGCATGTTTTATCTGCCTCTTTTCCCCCCCTGCCATCACTAATGTCAGTGTGTGCTGGGGAAGGGAGGTAAATGATCCATCTTTGGTGTACAAAATCCTACATACAAGTGGAGGGATAAACTTAGCTGCTTGCACACTTGCTCTTTGCCAGCTTTCTAACTTAAAGGCTGTGAATATTGATCCTTTTAATATATATTTTTTTAATATTTGGTGTAAGTGCTTTACTTAAGGAATGTTCTTTGGTTCCTGGAGAGAATAGTTTCTACTGAAAGACAAGTGTAACTTTTCAGTAGTTTGAAATTGCATGGAAGGAATCATAAATTCTGCCTCTATATTATCATAGGGTGTTGTGACCTTATTCAGAAGTATTTATTTTTATAAATAGCAGCAAAAGGACTGAATTTTCACTTGCTTTTTCTCTTCCCTGCCTTGCAATTCCTCCAGTGTGGAGTGGATTTTGGTCAAAAATGGGCATTGTAACCTAGTGACATCAACAGGGAGTTTTGTGGTTTGGTTGGTGTGGCTTTTGTGGTGTGTTGGTTGGTTTTTGTTGTGGTTTTCTTTAATAACAAAGTATTGAGTAGTTACAATATCTTTTCATGGCAAATCTGTTGGCAAACCACTATGAAATTTTGGGCTGTGGATGTAGTAAGAGTTATTTATCACACTATATTGAAAGAATAAGAATAATAAATAATAATAATCTTGCAGCTTGATGAAAAATATTTTGTTGGTTTTTTTTTTTTAATTGATGAAATAGTGAAACTTCAAAACCCTCAAATGAGGTAAAGATAATCTCACTATGCAGGAAGAAATTTCTGCCAAGTGAAGACTATTCTTTTAATAATCAGTGGCTGAAAGTTTTACTTTCCTTCAGCTGAATTTAGTGTTAGTAATCGTGTTTCTCAAGACTTGTGAAGTGGAGATTGGAGGGAGCATCTTGAAGCAAACAAAATGCACTTTTGCCATGTTCCTTTAGGAGAATGTCACCTGAAAGTTTTAGGAAAAGCTGAGGCAGCATCTGCCACTGCATGTGGGCAGCCAATAAATCCACACAGAGGATTTCTGCGTTCATTTGCCTTGGACATAAGGAGTTTACAATGCCACGCAGTAAATGTGGCTTTTACTTCAGTCTGCTTAACTGGAGTAGACTAAATTAAAACCCTACTTGTTAAAATACTTGATTTTTAAAATGTCTGTGAAGTCTGCAGATTTCACAGACAGAAGATGTCAATATTTACTGTGTTGAGTTGGTGAATGAGTGGAGTGACCTCTGAGGTGCATGGCTGTGAAGGTGGCACAGTGAGAAACTGAGGGTAGACGTATCTGCATATAGCCTGTGAGGCATTAAAAGTAATAAAATCTGCTTTTCAAACTTCTCTACTTGCTAAAAAAACATAAAATATGTGATCTCTTTATAAAAATGTTTTAAACTTTTTCTCTCCCCGTCTCTAATACAAGCTTGGAGAGAGATGAGACATTACATGGTTGAAATACTGTTATTTTTGTAACTTATTTCTAAGTTTTGCTGTTTTTCTATTCTGGCCAAGTCTCCTGCTCTTTACTTCCTACTTCTCATGGTAGTAACTTGCTGATGCACAGGGCAGTGCTTGAACATTTCTGGGATCTGTGTGTAAACTTAAATTGGGTTTGACAGGGCTTAATTTAACATGAAACACACCAGGAGAAACTGGGGGGGGAGATTGTACATTGTGGCTTTTTTTAAGCCTACTGTTTGTAGAGTTATCCTAATTATTATAAATAAATCAACCAAATCAGAGAAAAGAATCTTCCCAGGAGGACTAAGAACTTGCACTGAACTTGGTTTTTGTACTGCAGGCACTTCATAATTCATCTTTCAGAGTATTCTCCAGACAGGGTTTCAGAACTATCCGTACTGAGCTGAGAATTATCAGCACAAGTCCAGAGGATTTGATCATCACTCACTTGCATCTGTTGTTTGATCTTAAGTGCAATAAAGGAATCAGAAAAAAATCACTTTTAAACTTTAATACAGCTCTTCAGAAAGGTTTACATACATTCAAATCTTGCATGTAACAAATACCAGGATGACTTTCTTCTGTTTCTTAATTATTAAAATTAATCTCCTTCCTTTAAAGACACCCTTTTGTAACTGCCATGTACTGAATGAAAATATTTGAATAACAATTTCAATTTTTGATTTTTTTCTTTAAGACTAGTAAGCAGAGAGTTTTATAACCAAAAAAAAAATTGCTCCAGTCCCCCTTGCACAAAAGAAACACCAGTTGAGGAAGCATCTATGGAATGCTTAGAAGATGCAGTGTGAGCCATGGATTCCTGGAGTTGCAATTAACTTTTCCATATTTCTAAGCAGCAGTTTCAACATGGTGTTCATAGAAAACAATTTCTAAAAGCTAATTAGGAACAGTAAAGAAATAGCTTATACTTTTAGGTTCCCTTCTTAGGGATCTGCATCTCCAGTAGAATTATTTCTGGCTAGGCTCAGAAAAAGGAGGAAAAAAAATTCCACTGATCCAGCATATGCTTTCTAGAAAATCTTTTAGTGCTGTGCCCTTATTTTGGGAAGAAATTCCCCTTGTTGCCTATTTTCCCTCAGACTTTCCACTCACAACTGATCTAAGAAAGACCATTTTTAATGCTGACTAGACAGTTTGTATCCAAACAAACATATCTGGGGCTCTTCTTCTACAAGAGCTTCATGTTTGGGGAAGGCTTTGCAAGTCAGGCAGGTATCTGCCAGCCCCTTTTGCTGCACTGTGCTGCCAGTCCCCTTTCATGTGCCAGCAGAGAGAATGTCAGGGTAAGTCAAATCAAGTCCCCACGACTGTATATGCTGAATGCAGATAAGAATTAAGAGTCTTGCAGTGAATCTGCCAAAAGCAGCTGGGCTGGGGTTCTAATTCTGAACACTAAATCAGTTGATCACTGACAAGGCCCCATGGAGGTCTCCTTGGCACGCAGAGTGAAACTCTACCCAGAGCCAGTAAAAACAACATATGTTCCCAGAAGCTGCTTAGGAAGCTCTTTAAGCACTGGGGAATAGCTGCAAAAGCCTTAGACCTTGAGAGCAGAAATAAGGACACCAGTAACCTCATAATGAAATAGTCACTGGAGCTATGCTCCAACCTTAGCAATAGTGGCTAAAAGAATTAAGGCTAATACTACTGTAAAGAAGTGTAAAAGTGGCTGAAATTATAACCAGGAGTCTAATACAGGCAAAAATTCTTCTGATGGGAGAAGCTGCAAGGGCAGGAGGTGTAAAGTGAATCTGTTAGAATTGATATGTGAGATTGATGCAGTGATGATCTGATCCATTTTCTTTGGAATTGGTGTATGAGATGGATTCAGTGATGCTCCTCTGATCCATTTTCTGTGCAGTTGAATACCCAGGACAGCTGTGGAGCTGTGTGTACTACAGACCTCCCTCCTGCATGGCACAGGGGTGAGTTTAGAAGACATTTCAGTTCCAGAAGCATCACCTGATGGGGAATAGGTGCAGCTGCAGGGTGGCTTTAAGCTGGCTCAGGTACAAAGAGCAGCTGCTGCTATTGGTACCCAGGATGCCAGATGCCTTTTGCAAGGTTTTATGCTGGGGTGTTGCTACAGCTGGTAGCTGAATATTGCTTGAATTAAAGCTGCCCTGGATTTGTCTGCACAAGATAGATCCTGAATGAGCAGAGTCAGGTTTGCAGGTGCAGATACTGTCGTCACCAACCTCAACATTATTTTTATCTTATTACAGGAAAAAATTAAAAGCCTCTTCTAAATACACCATTCAGCTCTTTATGCTGTGATCTTATCTCTGCTTAGTCTTTGTTTCCTTTTTTAGCAAAGGAGGAGAAAGGAATTTGGACATTTTTTTCCATTTTGCAAATTTATCCTGATAATGTTAATGAAAAAACCCCTGTAATCCAAGGATTATTTGCATAGGTATTTCCATCAGCTGCAGCAATAGGTAGGTTTTGAGCCAGATGGAACATCTTGATACCATTCTCTTCAAACTGGAATATGGAGCAGAGAGCAAAGGCAGTTTTATTTGGCTGAGCTGGACCCTGGTTAATCCCCCTCGTTGGGAGCTGTGATGGGACCATGATGAGAGGCCAGAGGAGTGTTGCAGCTGCAGCAGCCTCCAGCTCTGTGCAGAATGATGTGGCAGTTCACCTGCTGGTGCTGCATTTGCTGTTCTCAGCTGCCCCAGACTAGTTTAGGGTCAGGAACACAGGAGGATGCTCCTCTTGGAGGTGATCTGTGTGTCACTAGCCATGTGTGTATTACAGCTGGGAACCCTCAGCTGTTCCTAGGTTGGTTGTAAACTAACACAGCTTACAATTTTAGCTCTATTTGCAGTTTATGTCATGGTTTTTAAACAACCTTTGAAGGATTCCATTACTGCCTTTGCTGGTTTTCTGTATTTGAATAAAAAAAGTGATTAATGCAGTGACAATAATGAGGTCTGATCCACGAGCTCTTAAGCATCATGAAGACCAAGTATGATGAAATGCTTGATGAGCTGGTGATTTAAAAAACCCAGACAAAACACCAAGAGATGTATCCCAGTTCACATCTCTTATTGTATTTAAATGAATTTCAGTAATGTAGTCTTTATAAGGAAGAAAAAGGGTTATTTGAAAATGAAGCTCTTGGATAATGTATTTAGTGAACTCTACTTTATTTATGGGAAAAACACAAACTTGGGAGACTGTCAGTTTAGCAGCAGTTATATCAAGAAAAAATTTGGAAAAATAGATTAAGCCAAACCACTGAAAAGTTTTGGTCAGCCAAAATCTCAAGGTTATTAAAATCTAGATTTTGCATTGGGCCTTCCATTGTGTAAATTAGCTTTATGCATTTTTGAAGTCACATTTCTGTAATCCTTAAGTCAGAAGAGGTTTGTATTGCAGGAATAAATATGGGTTTTATTTGCTCTTCAGTGAGTGGTGGGAGTTTGGAAGGAAGTACTGACCCAACTATTGCCAAGGATAAGTGGAGGAAAGTGAATAAAGGCTTTTAAAGTGCCAGCATTGTTTTCTGGGGGTAGCAGAGTCTGCAGGGCTGAGCTTCACTGTAGCTGATGGCAAGATCTGAAGATTGTGCTTGCTCCATTTTCCACTTTGTAATTTAGGACCTTATAGAAGGCGTGGAATATATTTTTAAAGTTTCTTTAAAAAAAAAATAAAGCAAAACACAGCTCTGTGGTTTGGAAATGGATCTTCAATAACAACCTATGATGTATTGACACTTGTAGATGTTTGTTCAAAGCAAGCACTGGTGGTTTCAGACATGAAGGAAGCCACGTGTGAGACTTCACTGGGTTTGTTTTTAAGGAGAAACTGATGGAGACACCTTTGTATCTTCTGGTAGAACAGTATTGATAGATTTTTACAGGTATTTTTACACTGAATTTCTGTTATTTCATCTGTGAAACGTCATCGTTTGAAATGATGAATAGAAACCATTCATTAGCTTAACTTTGTTTCTTATTTCCAGTTTGTATTTAAGTGAAGTTGAAGAATAAAATGCCTTTGAAAGGTGTATGTGCTGTTTGAATGCATGGCAAGAAATGAGCATTGCAACACCTGAAAGCTAAGATTATAAAAACAGAACTGAAAGGTTAGTTGGAAGTGCAGTGGTGGTTGTGCTGAAATAGATGATTAAATGAAGTAACTTAAGGCTTTAAAAATGTTAAATGAGCAAAACTTAAAATATACAAGAAAAGCATCCTTCTAATCTGCAAGGAGCTCTGTGGATTTTAGCAAGGCCTATGATGTGAGGTGTTCTGTATGAAGAGGACAGGACTGAGAGATCTGAATTTATAAGGTACCTAAACTTTTTTTCCCCTGTTGGAGTGCAAGAGAAACAGCTCTGAATTGAATACAAGATTGAAACCCTGACACAGGAACTCAGGAAACAATAGATAGACTATGTCTACATAATGGCATTAAATTGCAATGAGTCATTCATTTCAACTAATACTTTGAATTTTAGAGTTAATTGGGTTTGTTTTTTAATGAATTTGAACAGAAACCTGATTTAGCTGCTACTGCATGAACAATTCAAGCTAGAATCATAGAAGTGTTTGTGTTGGAAGGGACCTTTAAAGATAATCTAGTCCAACCCTTCTGCAGGGACATCTCCAACTAGAGCAGGTTGCCCAGAGCCCGTTCCAGCCTGACCATGAATTGTTTCCAGGGATGGGACATCAACCTCTCTGGGCAGCCTGGTGCAGTGTAAAACTGCAAAACTTCCATTTCAATTTTAAAGATTCATGAAGAAAATATTTGTACCCTTCATGAAAAGACCTTTCCACATTTCTGCCTTTTTAAAATTCTTTTTGCAGTGCTCACAAACACTGAGTTTGGATTTGTTACTTGTCTGTGGAAAAATAGTTCTCATTTAAAGAACTGCTGCCTCTGTCACCTCTCCAGGAAACAGTTTCTGCCCGTGAAGAGTGGAAACCTTGGGCTGCAGCAGATGAACCCTGCATGCCACAGCAAAGCTGTTCTAAAGAATTAGAGAAATAAAAATCCACTGAATATTTGGCTGCATGATTTCAAGTTCTCCAGAGGATGTGAATGCCATGTTTTGCCAATAGGGTGATTAGCTAAGGGCACTGATTCCTAAAATACAGCAAAAAGGGTGATTTTCTAAGAAGAAATAAAGGCATAACTTATCTTTTTACTGCATTTGTGTTGTGGCAGTGTCCTGAAATCCACAGGATTCCACTGAATCGGAGGAGCCAGCTGTCTGTCCTCAGATGTACACTTGTTCTTTTCATGTTCTGCCATAATACAAGTAGCTTTTATTTTTAGGCTAGCTGCTCAGTGGTGAGAGGGAAGGTTAGCTGTGTGAAGTCAGGTGCTATTTTTGGTTCTGTATTAGGCTTCCCAGTTAAGGAAAGAATCTCTTATGCTGAGTTCTGAGCTGCTGTGATGAATGCATCTACGGGCAAAGATATAAAATCCTTGTTTTGTAATTGAAAATGCTGTTGTGGTGTTTTTTTTTTCCTCTTCAGACAAACTGGATTATGGTCCTACCATGAGCTGCGTTTGCTAATTATCTGTTTCCAATTTCCACTTATTCCATGCTTAGTAAGGCTGCTGTTTCTTTGTGTAGCTCTTGAGAAGCACGACGTTAAATGTCACTGTTTAATAGACTGCAATGATTGACTCTTGTTGAAGAGGACAGGTTGTTAGGGGGAGTTTTCTGTTGCAGAGAGAGAAATGTGATTCAAAATTATTAAAAATGTCCAGGATTTTAATCCTTTTCAACTGTAGTTGTCTAATACCTAAATTTAATCTAATCTTAATTTAAAAATCTTAATCTAATATCTCTACCTACATAATCAGTGCTGCTTGGAACAGTATTTTTCAAAAAGAGATCAGTCTTGCCCTTTGGAAAAACTGATGAATGGACCTTGCCAGAAAGTCCTAAAGTACTGGAAGGTTTCAGCAATAGATTAGGTGTGGGAACTCATTTTAACTTGTGCATATTTCTACAGCTTATCCTTCTTTTACATTGCAGTGAGGATGATCTGTTTGAATCACACCCAAATGCAATCTTCCTTTTCCATGCGTCTTCATTTTCTGCTTTGAACCTTAAAATGTTTTTAAAAGCAAAAATCTGTTTAAAATTTCAACAAAACTAATAGATATCTATGTGATGTGTGCTGTATTCTGTTCCCAACAGGAGTTGTGGTGGCCTGGCCAGTCTGTTCATGTGCTCTTGCTGCATTTTCAGCCTGTGAGGCGTTTCCTGGGCTTACTGCCAGACTTATTCTGTTTACAAGGCAGCAGGCAAAGATTTCACATTCCTGTTTTCTTTCTTATTCCTTAGGTTCCCTGTGGGACAGAAGGGTTTGTCTCCTTTTTCACTGCTCTACCTCTTCATGGAGTATCAGTGAAAGGAGGTTAATTTTCTACTGATGACTGTAATAATGTGACAAAGCCGTTGATTAAATAGTCATTTAAGAAGCTGGCCTAGAAGAGTTACTCTCATTATGGGCTTTGTTTCAATTTTTTTTTGCTTTTAATTTTCATAAATTGATTAACAAGCTGCCTTTATCCAAGGCAGACAAATTCAACATTTACAAGGTTGAGATGCACAGTGATATAACAGAAGATTGGGTAATGAATTTTAAAATGTTGTAGCACAGTCCATACTGCTTTTTTTTTCCCCTGCATGATCTGATTTCAGGTATTGCATTTCAAATTTTAATTGCTGACAAAATAATTGTGCATTTAAGCCTCAGAAATTCAGGGGTTTTGGACGTAATGCCAATTATTTTCAGAGAACAAAGGAGATATATTTTTTTCCCCACCACCCTGGTTTGCTGATGACCTTCTGAAAGTTGCCTGTTGGAGAAGTTGCTGTGATGAGCTGCATAGTCTTAGCTACAGCCAGTAGGAGAGTCTGTCAAGCTCATGGTTACATGTCCTCAAGCTTTAGGATTCCTCAGCTTACCCTATGGCTGTTCCAGGGAGATATGCCCAGTCATATAGTCAAACACTAATAGTGTTTGAGCTTTTTCAAGCATTGCATCAGAGGTTAGTAGCTTTACCCTTCTTTTGGTGTTGTATAATTTGGTTTAATTTGGGAATTCCCAGAGAGATCCTGCAGTAGAGCTGTCACAGAGAGCCTGAGCTGGTGAGGAACAGAAGCTTTTACAAGTGTCAAGTCCTGGCTATTCTCTTGCTGTTTTCTGAAGAGATGTGAGGAAATGTGGCTCAGAAACCAGGCAAATAGCTGCTGTAAATTAGTGCTGAACCTCTTCTGTGCCAGGCTTCGTTTCAGTCATGAAGGATATTGGGGACTTACTAAGTTGTTAAGAATATTGGTTAAACACCCCCCCCCATTTCCCTTGGTCAGGTTTTTGTGAAGGTGCAGAGACCAAGGGGAAGTTCCAAGGTAAGCAAATACATGTTAAAGTCACAGTAGTTTTAGGAAAGGGTAGGAATGCCCTTCTCACCTTCCTTTTTGAGGTCTTGAGGCTGCCCAGAGGAAACTCTTTTCTTTTGAAAGTCAAGTCTGCCCCTGTTGGTGATGGAACCGAAATAGAAATGGGGCAGGAACTGACCTGTTTCTGCAGGAGTGCTCCCCTTGCATTTTCCACTTCAGGATAGGCAGAAGTCCTTGAATTTCTGATAGTTGCCAAAGCACTGCAAGAATTCTAAAGAGATTATTTGTGTGGCAGCAAAGAGGCAGTGCTGACAGTATTTGAAAAGTGGAAACAAAAATGATGGTTACCAATAAGACCTGGCTGGCAAAACATCCAAATACTTGACTTTTGCTTACTAATAAATAAAGGTTGATGCAAGGGGCAAAACCATCAGGACAGCATAGCTGTAATCTGTCCCAGTTTATGCAGAGCAGCATTTCTCAAGAGAAAAGTGGAGACTCCTCTTACTGACGGTGGTAGCAGGAAGGTTGTATCTAGATTTGTCATACTGACATTTAACAAAGTGTCTGCTTTTATTTTGGGGAAGAAACCCACTGCATTTCTTTAAGAATTCCAGTCTCAAATGCCTGTAAATCCTGCTCAGCTGAGAGCACAGACACGAATCCAGCTGTTACTGTGCACGCCAGTTATTTTAGTTTTCCTTTTGCCTCCTATGCTACGTGCTTCCTTTTTAAAATATTTACCCCATATCCTGTTTTAAATCAGTAATGTCAATATTTTTTCCATTGTTAGCACAAATACAAACCATCTTGCATACCTTTTTCAAGTTTTGAAGTTTTAATGCCATTTTTAGCTGATGTAGAGCGTTTGTCATCCAGAGAAGCTTTCCCCAGACACAGGGTGTGGCTCTGCAGACTTAAACTCCACAATCCTGTTGCTGCTCATTTCAATGGAATCAGCCCTGCTAAATTGAGCCAAACTGTTTGTCTCTTCCTTCCTTTACAGCTCTTCCTTCTACATTTAGAATGAAGCATATTTGCAGAGCTGGAATAAATACAATTTGTTCAGCGAGGTCCCGGATAAGAGGGTGTTGAGATATGGTTACAGGACTCACTTTGCTGCTAAAGATTGGAGAGGAATTGAGTTCTTCAGTAATTTTTTAGGTGTTTGTAAAACCTCCATGGTGTCAGTCTTTTTTTTGGGGGGTGGTGTTCCATCTGGATGTTAGAGGACAAATACTTTGTGGATAAAGGTTCATTTAAATAATTCGACTTTCTTACTTGTCACTTCATCATAAAGGACAATTATTAAATACCTGTTGAATTCTGTCTATAAAGGAGTCATTATCCATGTTTCTTCTGATGGGACTGTTAGGTTCAGAGGTGGGAGCAGGGATTGGTATAAATTACATTTCTAGGCCTGGGAGATGGCAATGGGAAAGGAAATGCTGTATAGATCACAATTTGTATATTCTAGTCCAGCATCTTATCTGACTGAAATATTGCTTAGGAAAGACCAAACTCTCCTTTTGTTATAAATATTTATTTTAAAAGTTAAGCATGATGGGTGTATGTGACATGAAAATACTTCACTGAAAGACAGCTGGGGACCATGAAACTGATTTTTCAGATAGATATTTCCCTGTCTAACCCTAACCCTTAGCTTTCAACACCCACTTGTCACATTTTAACTTACATTTTTGCCCATTCCTCTGAGTTTGTGCTTCATTTTTTTTTTCTGTTTGTAAACCACATTTTTGTGCTTTCAGCTGTGTGATTTTTGAAGTGCTTTTACCATTAATGTTCTTGCAAACTACTGTTAGTCAGGCCACTTCTGTAACATAATATTTATTGATATGTACCTCTGCTAGAAAAATCTTCATGCTTTTCAAATACTTTCATCCTTTCAGTGTCTGAAGATTTCCTCAATTAGAGGGGGAAGAGTTTTATGAGAAAAGACCACTTTAATTGTACCAAGAAATTCAAGTTTTCAGTGATTGCATCACGGAGCCTCCTGCATACTTTGTGTTTCTTGCAGTTGAAGCCAACTGGAATTTAATCCTCCTGGTGCTGCTGCTTGACTTGTTGTCCTCAGATCTTTGGTGCAATGTTGAGCACAGCAGTTTTGGGCCCATGAGGATGCAGTGATGCCCACAGTCATTTGCACATTGTCTCAGAAAGCTCTGGTGAGAATGCAAGTGAACAGATTCTGCTGAAACAGATACACAATAATGCTGTGGGTGACCTCACTAAAAAAAATATATATATATATAATGTTGACTTTGAGTTATATTTGTTCTGAAATTTCTGGCACAGCTTTTTTGCTTTTCCTGTCCCTTTGTATTACCACTTGTAGTTCTAAGCCATCAGAAGCATGTTTCAAGGACAGAGTACAAGTCCAATCCAGTCCTACCCAAACAAATATGCACTATCCTGCTGTGAATATTGACATATTTTGAACAAAAGCAGTGCAACAGGACAGCCTGGTAGCAGTCTGACTTCTCAGAGGAACACCAGTAAGCTACTTTGTGTTCTAAGAAAGGGAAGGCAGTGGAGTTACCAGCAGAAGATAGCTAGCAGTGCAACAGGACAGCCTGGTAGCAGTGTGACTTCTCAGAGGAACACCAATAAGTTACTGTCTGTTCTAAGAAAGGGAAGGCAGAGGAGTTACCAGCAGAAGATAGCTATAGTTTGGCTAGGAAATTGTATTGTATTTAAAAATAAACAAGGTTTAAATTTAAAACCTTAATTTAATTTGGTTTTAAATTTCTAAACTGATTGAGGACTCCTCAAAGGTATAAAAAAATTGCTAATATGAGCTAGGTTTAGGTTGTCTTTGGTGTGGATTTCTGTGATTTGCAGGTTAGACCACAGTGGATCTCCAGCAGTCAAAGTCCCATGCAAACAATTTATGTTTAAATGGTTTTTAAACATTGCTCTGTGGAGTTCCCAGAGTCTGACATAAGACCTGTCACTCTCTCCTCTTGCTCTCAGCTGATGACTGGATGGGTTAAGGGGGAAGGAGGAGGTTTTGGGTCACAATAGATTAATTTTAGGCTTTGCTAAATCATCGTGTTTAACCTGCTCAAAACAGCACTGGGGGTGGGAGCGGAGCAGTGATGGGTGGGCAGAGCTTGTGGAAATGAGACTGGCTTATAGGGATTTGGGTGTGACCTTGTGCCTCACAGAACATCTCTGCTCATGTCCAGCAAGGCTACTGGGACAAGTGTTCTCAAAGTTTTCTCACAGCTTTTCCTGTAGGGTAAATTTGGGTTGGCTGCTGGGTTCTTGAGATCCGTGGAAATGATGATGAGTCCTCTTATTAGTAGAGAGCGGAATAAATTAGTATTTATAGGAGATATAATATATATATAGATAGATATATAAGTATATATAATACTTAATAGTAGAGAGAGGAATAAATTAGCAGAGAGGAATAAATTAGCAGAAAGGAATAAACCCCATGTCAGCAAATCTCCTCTTACATTTGTGCAGCCTTTTGAACCCAGCTATTCCCACTTCTTCCCTTCACTAGCAGCAGCAGTTTCAAGATGAAAACGTCTCTTGTCAGTGAGAGCAGATTGCTACTGCAGTGGTCAGATAATGAGAGGATTTTTGGCTCCTTTGGCTGCCTAACCCAGTGACACCAATGCTGGGGCCTGCGTGAGGCTCTGCAGAGAGGTTCTTGCTCTGTTGTTGCTGCCATGACAACTGTGCTGCTGGTGAGGGCCCGGGGTGGGGTTTGTGCAGAGAGCTGGGGGTCATTGATATTCTGAGTGGTGCTCAGGATGCTGCAGGCACCAGAGACCCCTCCACAGTTCTGCCAAGCTTTGCTCTTATCGCCCTGGGGAAAATGGGCAAATGGTTTGGACAGGGACCTGGAACAGGAGAAAGCTGGTTTCCCAAAAAGCAGGTTTTAATCTCTTTAATTACATGGTTTTAACAAATGGTTCTAACTTTCTTAGCTTCTACATATCTGTTATTCCCAGAGCTCGTTTGGGTGTGTAATGCTAGAAAGAACAGGGAAAAAATCATACTGTAAATGTTTAATCCATTCACATTAAAAAAAAAAAATAGCTTACTCTCTGCAAACACTTCTTTTTCTTACAGGGGAGGTGGATTGAGTTTGGGCTTGTTTGTTGTGGCATTTTTGGTTTTAATTGATTTTAAAACTGACAGTTCTTCACAAGTTCGTCTTGATTGACTTCCGAGGAGTGGGTTTTTTTCAAGGTCTTTGGTCTTGTGTTTCTAAAGAATGTCTTAAACATTCCTCTTTCTGATATCCCCAACCTTCTTGAGATACACTGTAACACCATTACTGGAAGAATTAAGAACAGAGAGAGCTGAAAAAGGACATGGAAGTGACTCTGTTGCTTTTTTCCTCAACCACAGAATATCTTTTAATAAAAGAGGGAATTATTTTTTTTTAGCAGAACATTAAAACATGAAAATTAAATGCCTCAGAGCATAAAAAAATTACGTGTATAGATGAAATCATTTGAACTTGACAGATTTTCCCAAAAGTGAATGTGAGAGTACAAGAAGCTTTGATATTTGAATTTTGTTTCTACGTGTTCTTGTTGAAGTCATCAGCATGCATAGGCAAAAGCAGGGGTGCTGAATGTAAGAGAAGGTGTTTTTGGAGGTGAGAGGCAGTTATATTTTGCATTCTTGAGCCTGAGGTTTCTGCACTACAGGGAGAGATCAAGTACTGGAGAACTGGAGTGTTTCTATCCTCATAAAAGAACATTACGGTATCAAAACACAAACTTATTCTTAATTCTTGCTGGCTAACTAAAGATTTGGTCTTGGAAAGTACTGCATTGATTGATTTTTGTATATTTTGCTGTCCAGGTGACGTGCTTGCAGGACTTCTTTGGAGATGATGATGTCTTCATTGCCTGTGGACCTGAGAAGTACCGGTACGCTCAGGACGACTTCGTCCTGGACCACAGCGGTAAGACCTCAACCCACTGAGATAAGGAACCCCTCCCTCCCCCTGCCCTCCCAGCCCCAAGACTTGTGTGATTCAGGAAAATAGACATGGGAATACATTATCCTAGGGATTAAAACATCTTTACAAACCATCAAAACAATCATCTGTATTTTCTAAGTCAGTTAAAATGCACTTACAAACATGATCTGTTTTCTGGGAGAGAAGACCCTGTCCCTAAAGTTACATGGAAAACAGCATTAAATCTAGAAAAGGTTCAGCCACAGATCTCATGAATCTGAACTCCGTTAAAAACGTTCACTGTTGAGATCTGGGACTGTAAGATGATTTCCATATTGCTGTCTTCATGAGGTTTTTGAAAATCACATCTCTAACCACACTCATTTCAGGTCTTGAATTGTCCTGCTGGACAAGTCACACATTCCAGTTTGCTATGGACCAAGTGTTGAGCCTGGTCATAGTGTGAGATTGTCAGGGATGTTGGGTGGGGAAGGAGGTGAGACAAGCTGGGACTCTGTGCCTTTGCTGTCTGCTATTGATGGGTCATGAATTTAACTTGTTTACAAATTTTTTTTCCTGTAAAGAGAAAATTTAGAATGTAAGTTCAAGAATAAAGGTCTCTCCTCTGTCAGGCAGTTTTAGTATTGGCTTGGAATGCCAAAGCATACATATGTTGTTCTTTTCTCTGTGTTCATAGCCTGGTTTGGGTTGGAAGGGACCATTAAAGGTCATCTTCAACTCATCAGGTTGGTCAGTGCCCCACCCAACCTGAGCTTGAATGTTTCTAGGGATGGGGCATGTAGCACCAATCTGGACAACCTGTTCCAGTGTTTCACCACCCTCATCAGAACAAATTCCTTCCTTATATCTAGTCTGAACCTAGTCTTTTTTAGTTTAAAACCATTCTCTCTTGTCCTATCACAACAGGCCCTACTAGACATGTTTTTTTCTGTCTATATTAGTTCAGCTGCAGAGTTACCTTGATTTTGTTCTATGAAAAAATTGATCTCTGGTAAGGAATCTTGCCCTGGTAAGAATCATCAATTATTTGAAGAGAGTTCCAGATTGTGAATAAGAGGGTTTTGGGGTTTTTTTACCCATGTCATAATTTCATTACAGAATATTCAGTTGCATCAAGGAGTGTAGGTATCTGTCTAACCACTGATCCATACATTTGGGTGATTGGAGGATTCAGCTGACTCCCATTCTGTTGTTATTGTCAGCATGCTGCTTTTCCAGAACTGCCTGATGATGTTGATTCAGCTAATGTGGAGGTGACAACAAGGGTATATTTTAACAGAGTTTTAGGCTAGCTAGGACAGGATTTTATTCTTCTGCAGGAATGGAATATCATGTTTGTATTAACTCACACTGCAGATGGCACTCTGGGCAAAATCAGGATATTCTTTGCAGATTTTAAGGCTGTGAGTTTGCTTTCCCCTTTACACCATGCACAGACTAACTGGGTTATTTTCCTTTCTGAGAAGCCAGGGATGGAGGTTTTTTTCCTCCCTTTATCTCTTCAGCTTTGGTGGTCCCTGCTT
Source organism: Merops nubicus (assembly GCF_000691845.1). NCBI lineage: Eukaryota > Metazoa > Chordata > Aves > Coraciiformes > Meropidae > Merops > Merops nubicus. Next base: position 23,566 of record NW_008610301.1, on the reverse strand, counting down.
CTTCTAATAAGCCTGGAGGTCTTAAGCAGATTGGGCATAGAGTGTAAAATGAATTGACTGGCACAGCATGTGGCTGCACTTGCTATTTTTGATGATAACATGACATCGTAAGGATAGCATTGACATTGGAGTGATGAATAACTAGGACAAAATTAGGAAGGAAATTTATATTAGGGAGTGATTTGCAGTGGAGGCCAACGGTAGGAATTAAAATGTTTCCAAAATGTCAATGCATGTATACCTATTGATTCCTTCCCATTGAGGCTGCCCCTTATTTAGTGATGTATAGGTGATGGGAAATAGCAGTAAAGTATTGTCTCAGCCTTTTGGAAACAATAGACATTTTTCACCAATCTTTAAATTGGTCATAACATCAATGTCTTGCAGAAGAAGGTAAATGGGGCTTGCTGGGCAGTTACCCTGCATGAAGCTGCCATTGCACTGGGGAGGATTTGCTGAATTATCAGAAGGACCTTGGCATCAGCTGACTTTTCTACTTCTTCAGCTGTGGGTAGCTGCAAACTGGAATTCCAGTAATAATCCAGCTTCAAGATGTGAAGAAATATGACATGCAGGATGTTATAGACACCAAGTAGCTCAAATGTATTTCTACTCTGGTAATTTTGCTTCGTTCAGTTAGGCAAGAATTTTTAGAGCATACTGGATTTTTCCATTTTCAATGTCCAATGGCTGTTACCCATTTTTTGGAGGATAAACAGCAACAATAGCATTTGGGGGAAGCCTGTTGTCACAGCTCTTGCCTGCTTGCTCTGCAGAATGCCGTGTTATGAAGTCCTCCTACTCCCGATCATCTGGCATGAGGCATCCTGGCTCCAAAAGCCCAGGACCTTCACGTCGGAGCAAATCACCTGCCTCAGGTACTACAGGGAAACAGCTGAACACATAAAACACATCAGAGTTAGAATGAGTGTAATGGGGTAGAAAACTCTTGGCTCTGTCTGAAATACAAGTGCCATGCTTTGATTCCCGAGGGGGAATTTTTCAGGTTTTCTAATAGATTTAATACCAATTGACAATAAAATTTGCATTTATTTTGGAATTCTGAGAAGAAATGTGGTTTCTCTTTTTTCATTAACAGGCACGAAAAGTTTCAGTTCATGAACACTGGAATAATTTATGCTAATTGTACACTTGGGATGGGTTTTCTGGATGGCAATTGATTTTCTTGAAGGCTGTTGACTGCAGGATGGTCGTGTGGTTAAATTTGTGGTCACTGAGCTAGAGTATACCCTTAAGTCTTTTCAGTGTGAAAGGTTTCTCCTGTATAAGCTAAATATTGTCAGAAAGAAGGGATCTTGCTGTTTCAAGCTATTTTAGATGTTCTGGAATGTTAGTGTCCATTAACAGAGAATTTTTTTATTACTATTCTGGAGTTTCTATAATTTCAAACACAAGGTTCACGTTGTGTTTTTGCCAGCAGTTTATCATCTGTTTATAAAGGTTGAATATTTAACTGAAAAGCTTCAAAGGATTGCAGTAACAACAAAGAAAAATGCAGGATGAAGGGCAAGTTTCACAACTGGTCTGCATTTCATGCAGTCCTAACTCCAGTGAGATAACGTGGGCTAACTCTCAGCAGTGGATTTTGTGCTAAGTGTTTAGAAAGGGGTGTTGTCATTTCCTTACTTGCTTCTACTTGGGCAATCTTTGGTTAGGTTAATTTGAAAAAATGTATCTGGTATTTATCCTCTGTTTATTTGCCATTTTTGGTCATGTAGCCTTTATTTATCATTATTTACCCTTCTTCTTTTCCTGCATGTTCAAAGCTTCTTAATAACTTCTTTCCTTAATGTCTTTTTCCTTTGTGTCAAATGTATGAGTACAGTAAAGAGGGGTGGCCACTACTCCAGTGCTTATTCTTCACCAAAATCCCCAGGTGAGCCAAAATCACCATATTCTTCACCAAAATCCACAGGTTTTGCATTCAGTGAACCACAGACATAATGGTTGGAGATTTATTTGTTGAAGTAGATTGTTTGAATGAAATAATATAAACAATGCTTTCTGGTTGTTGAACATCTTCTAACAGTGTCCAAGTTAAATTTGTAAAGGTATTTTTTGACTGCAGGCAGAGGAACCATAGATTTGTATTACAAATTTGTGTTATAAATTTGTATTATTTCTACATCTGTGTTCCAATAATAGAAAATTTCCTCCAGCACAAAAAGCTGTGTAAGAGTTGCTGTGAAAAAAGCAGTGCAAAAAAACCTGTCATACTTTTCACTTTTATTTGCAGTTTCTTACCTCCCTTTTTTTTTTATCTTGGGTTATTTCAGCCTAAAGTTCTAAAACACTGAGAAACCTCTTCAGTTCAAAGAGAAAGTGTCTTTAACACAAGTAACATGCATATTGATTAGCAATTAAGTTGAATTCAAGAAAAGAGGATATTATGTTTTCACAGACACTGTAACTTCTTAGGAGTTCAAAAATAACCTGCCTTTTACCTCAGTGGTTTTTTTTTTTACCCTAGACCATTATTTTTCAGAACTCTTGCTTAAGTTCTTTCTCATCTCAAGAGCTATACTTCTTTTTTGTTTGGGTGTGTGTTTCTCTTGGGAAAAACAAACAAAACAACTTGTGTTCTGTGAAACATTCTACCTAGAAAGTAAAGTATAGGTCCAAAGCAGAGGGAACATTAAAATGTTTTTAGGAACGCTTTCCTCAGATTTTATTGTGCAATATCACAATAAATTACATCATTTTAAAAAGATGTGGCTGTTATACAGAATATACATGTACATATCATATAGAGAAGTGTATGATTTATTTCTAAACTCTGAGGAGTCTGTGTTGGTCTTTGTGTGCAGACTGGAGTGGTGATTTCTCAGAGAGGTATGTTAGGCTGAAAAGCAAGTTAATTTTTTTTTAACTTGTATTCATCTCTTCTTCCATTTGTTTGCTTGGATTGCTTTGGCTAGTTAATGGAACCCCAACCAGTCAATTATCCACCCCAAAATCTACAAAGTCCTCCAGTTCTTCACCAACAAGCCCAGGCAGCTTTCGTGGACTCAAGGTAAGTGCAAGAACAATCAGAAACCCTAAATTCTGCTATTTAGAGAAGGATGTATTACAGTGATGCTGGAGAAGAATAACAGGGAAAAAAAAATTATAATTCTATAAGGTAACCTTGCTAGTGTGTTTTCTGAGTTGGAGAAGAGGTATGAAATAAGATTTTTGTGTTCTGTCTTTGGTTGGACGGGTGGAATTCTCAGCTTGGGAAAGGCGGCTTGAATTCACTAATTTGCCCTCCAAATTTTTCATCATTTCTTGGACTGCAGGAAACCCCCAAGTAACTGATATATTTCTTCAGCCTATATAAGTGTAGCATCCCCTTCTCTATACCTTACAGTCTTGTAGCATTGCCCAGCATTTCACCTGAAGCATTCTTCTTCATGTGGGACACAATTTCACCCCTTATTGCAGTCTCCTCCCTGAAAGCATCGGAGGGGTTCCTCTGGGAGCAGCCTGATGTCTGGCAGATGTTATTTTGTGTTGCACCCAAGAGAATTCTCTTCCTCTCCCACTTAAAAATTGGTGGCATGTGCAGTTCTTTGAGGCTGCTCTGCACCTTTTGCTTGGTAAAATAAAAGGAACAGTCTGGAGTGTAGCTGAGGATCTCATTGCTGCATTTATGCCACGGTTCTTTCAAGAAGAATTTTCTTATTAAATCATTAATTGCAGCCTTTCTGGAAGGACACTAGGTGGTTCACACTGATTATTCTGATCAAGTAATAACTCCCATTGGTGAACAGAAGAGGCTGCATAATTCCATGGAAATCTGTTTTCTCAATTCAGACCCTGGCTCAAGGACGTGATTTGAATAGGACTCAGATTTGGGCTTTGACATGTGGAGTGTTACCAAGTCTTTGTCTGGCTTGCAAGGAGTGTGGCACTGGCTTCTGCCTGTCTTCTCTGATAATTCTGAGAGAAGATTTTGGTTTATTGGTTTAATTCTAATCTATTTTTAGGTTTTTGGTTCATTGAGACAATTCAGTGTCAATCTCTGCCTTTCAGCTGTACCATCCCATAGCTCCTCTCTGTCCAAAGCAACAGAGATTGGCCTTCCCCCTACAAAACATTTTCAGGAGCAGTAATAATTCTGACATGGGAAATTAGAATAATGTGTCTTAAAATTTGTCTGCTCTGCTGTAGAACTTACAGCAGAGAACACCAAAATCACTGGACTTAAGGCTCTTAGCTCGTCTTCATTATATTAGCAATAAATTATACAAGCTCTTTCTTTAATAAAATTACAAGTTTAGAAACTAGATAATTTGGTTCAGGTTTGGTTTTTTTTTCCCACGCTGTCTTGTCTGCTTTTAGCTGATTAAAGCTCCATTAGGATGGAGATAATTCTGATAATAACAAGCAATTTTCAGTAAAGTGGACATGTTCTCTGTCCCCTTCACTGTCAGCTTCACTGAATTAGGCTGTTGTACTTTTTGGAATTTAATTGATGCTGATGGGTTTTCATGTCAAATAATTCATCCCTATATGACCAAAGAAAATGGCAAAACCAAACGAATCCTCTCAGACCTGACGTGTTGCTGTAGTAGTAAAACCTCTTGTTGTATCCCATTAGGATGTATCTGTTTGTTAGGAGGATCCCAGCTCCCAGACTAAAGATAGGGAAAGTTATCTGATAAATCTCAGGACAAATTCCAAAAGGATCAAGTGCACACTGTTCAGTGACCCTTATTTCTCATATTCTAGTATTAACAACTGTTTTGGTGAAGTATCAACATAAAACCAGTAGGAGGGAGGCATGATGTTGTTGAAAACCAGGTTCCTTTAAGAAACCCATGATTATTTTTGTAGGATTGATCTGGGCCATTCTGATGAGGAAAGCAGGGAACAATTTTGTTATTTGGAGATTACTGGTTTTCCCTATCCTTAAATAATTTCTTGTTGCTAAGACTTCACTGCTGTGTAGACAAGTAGTCTGGCTTCCCCCACTCGTTTAAGAAGGTGTCATGACTACAGCTGAAGGAAAATATAGATATAAATTTAGATATAAATACCACAACAAACAGTGAAAGAATAAAGCACATAGCTGAGTTTTCTGGCTTTGGGATTGAAATATTTGTTTATTTTCCTAGAGCATAAAACAGCAACAATTAATAATGGTTATAAATTTTTTTCCCAATAAAATGGGAAAAAAAAAGCAGAAGGAAAAGGGAACAAATCAGGGTTGATATTTCTCATTCCTGTAAAGAGCAGATGCACATTAACTGCACTATAAAAACATTAGGTGGCACAGAGTGACTGACTGAGAGGAGACCTTTTGCTGTGACAACTGCAGGGTTTAACATTTTTCCTTGGTTCTAAGTGTGCATGTATAGATACCCAGATATGCAGTGCTGGTAACAGGTGCTTTGACTTTTCTCTCTTCTAACACATCTGTTCCTATGCACACTTCATGCTATAAAAATCATCCAGAGATGAGATTAAATAGGAGATTTTGGAAAGTGGTGTCATAACTTCCTTATGCTGACTGGGATGCGTTTCATTGTCCTCTCCTGAAACCATGTACCACAAAATCTTGTCATCTTTTTAAAGAGAAAATAAAATTGGACAAATAAAGAAGCTTTATAGTGGAAACCTTTCTTAGAATCCCAGTTATGCTAAAGAGCTTTGTGCTTGAATTTGTCTCAGGATGACTTTTTCAATTAATTGACAAATGACCAAAGTGAAAGGACATTAAAACGTGATCCAACAAATAACTTAAGTACTTGTTAACTTTAGGCTCCTGAGCAGTCCCTTTTACTTCAGTGAGGATGTTAATGTGCTTAAAGTTAAACATGTGCTTAAGTGATTTGAAGGATCAGTGCCTGTCTTCATCAAGGTATTAAACTCCTCAGTTTTGTACGTGTGCTTCACAGGGTAAGAATATTTACTTGCAATTATCCAACCTAGTGACACAGATGCAATAGCAGTTTGTGGAGGAATTCATCAACTTCTGCCTCCATTGAATCTACAATTTCTGTTCTGCAGAGATTCACAATTTTACTAAAATATTTATAGTCTGTAGTTAGATTTGTTACAAATTTAAATGTTTTCAGAGAGAGTTTCTTTGGGAGTATCAGAGAGTTTTTCTGAAGGTCTGAGACTTCACATTCTTAGCCTGCAGATAAAAGGTCACCACAGCAATGCCAGATCAAAACTCAAGGGAAAGTGAACAATATTAGACATGGGCTTTTAAGTTTTTTTGTTTGATTTTTGTGTGTGTGCTTTCAATTTCTTGACACATTAACTTAAAAGTATCAGACCCGATGCACAGTATCTGGCAGGATGCAACTGTCTGTCACATTATTTCAGATAGTAAAAACCAAAAAAATTCTACATTCTATACATGAAATATAAAATAGATATGAAATATAAAATATAGAAAAATGTGGTTATTTTTGTGAACCTGGAAAAATGGTTATTCTACAGAAAACAGCTCAGCATGTGAAGAAAACAGTACAATTGGGCAGTTTTGTTTCAGCTCAGTACCTTTTTTAACTTTAATAATCCATATTCTGAGGCAATTGTTTCATTCAAATTGCTGCTCTCGATTACTCCATGAGCTTTCCAAAACATCTCCTCCTTGCTCCTCCAGGGGTGGCTGGTGACCCAGTCAAGCCTACTGGCAAGTCCAAAAGTCTTTACTTCACCTTCAAAATAACTGCAGCTCTTGGGATACCTGCAGTAGATACTCTAAATATGCCTCTGGGTAGCTAAATGATTAGAAAATTAATTTCACTTTTTTTTAAACGCTTTATTCTCTATCATTTATTGAGAATTCCTGCCTGCTCCCCACCTTTTCTTGCTAGTCAAGCAGCTCACAGACATCTTAAGAGTTTTT
>NW_008610301.1:14105-16634 GCF_000691845.1 Merops nubicus | reverse complement strand
GGAAAGACTGGACTTATTTTCCTGCTGGGAGGCTGAGACACAGACTTACAGCACCCAAATTGCAGTCTGTGTTGTACAGTGAGTATGGCCTCACGTTTAGAGCCATGGGGCAATCAAGTGGCAGAGCTAAGAATAAACCTGCCAGTGCAGATTCTGATCCAGTACCTCAGCTGCAACAGCAGCACCATTAGATTTTTTTTTTCCTCCCCTTTTTGTGTTCCTTTCAGCTTTTTTTTTCTCTTGTTGCTATTTGCTTCCTTCTTGTAAATACAGTGGTAAGAAGGAATGTGCACAGTCATGCTCTGACTGATTGCAAGGATGAAGGAAATGTGGGCTAGATATTCCTGTGTGTTTTTATTTAATGAAAAGCCAAAATACATCACTAGTATCCCTGGCTGATGACTAATACTTTGCAGGGAGCTGTTCTGTTCTCTCTGCTTCATGCTTGGAAAAACCTGTGATGGACAGCTCAAGAGACTGACTCATGATTTTGCACAAATGTCATTTAACCCCCATGTCCTTCTTCCTAATCCTTGCTAAATAATTAGGTAACCCATAAAGACAGCAGCATTAACATAGCCTGGTTTTAAGTTATTAGCAAGGAGCGGAGTAGTAGGTGAGTGTTTGATGCTACTTCTGTGCCAAATGCCAGTAAACATCCTTGTTTTAGAGGCTCTGCAAAATGAAGTTGTACAGCTTCTAGTTATTGTACCTTTAGCTGATGTGGCAGCTCAGCTGCTGCTAGAAACTTAAGCACTCATTAGCATTTCATGAGCCTTTAGACAATATCCCCATCTATCAGTTCAGTGCTTTCATTGACAATAGTGTTAATGATTTAAAATATTCAGCAGTGTCACCAGACAATGTCAGCTCAAATGGGAAATGCTGCATTTCCATTGCACCAGCCACTGAGCTTCAGGCAGAGAAGCATTTTAATCCTTTGTGTGGGGAGTGTTGAGAGCTACTCTAACAGCCCACGAAGAAAACAAGATAGAGAACTTCACAGAATAGCAAGAATGTTACACAGAGGAATATATCCAAAATATATTTTCATGTCATAGAGCATCCCTGTACTTAGCTGTGATGGGTGAGCTGATAAAACAGTGGGGTGTAGAACACCCCCAGTACATTTTACTGTTCATGGCTTTCATTCTTCTGCATCCACTCCTTTTTAAAATAAAAATGGGTTATAATGTATGTCCCTGGGCAGTATGACAGGAGGACTTGAAGTGGAATTGTGAACACTCAGGTTGAGTACCAATTAAGTTAGTGCAGCAAAAGTAGTTTTCTTCAGCCTTCATCCTTCAAATAGATATTTTTTTATCTGTTTTATCTGTTAGGGGTTTTACACACTGTCACAGTTAATAAAACTAGATCTATGTCTAGATAACAGAGAAGTAACAATGATGTGTTAGAATGATGATGAACTGTGAGAAAGCAGGAGTAAAACTAAAGTGGTAGTAGAAAAGAAACTTGAGTGCTATATAGGTATTTTTAGGGTCTTTTTTAACTTTGCTGGTGTTTTTTGTCTGGCTTCTTCTTGTGATTACCATCAGAAATAAGTTCTTCTGTACTTGCACAGATCACTCCACATGGTGGGTCTTCTTCCAACGTGAATGGTGTACCTGAAACACTCCATTGCCAGAGTCCTGAAGGTAGGACACCAAGAATTCCTAACTTATCTTGTAGGTGACAGTTGGTTTAGCAGTTTTAGGTGGTTCCTGATGACTCTAGATGATGTTTTGTTCTAAGATGTTTGACACCTGACAACTTTGTCTTGGAAAAGTTATCACGTTTTCTACATCAAGGCAGTAAAGCTAGGAAGAAAAAGATGTTCTTTTTTTTAAGTGGTAGCACACTAGTGGAACCTGCTCTCCAACAGAAGAGGGTAATGGGTTCAAATTGGAAAAGGGTAGATTTAAATTAGCTGTAAGGAAAAATTTCTTCACTATGAGGGAAATTAGAGCCCTCCTGAAGGCACCACATTGTGCTTCAGGTAGAACCACTAACCCATCAACTGACCTTAGCTAAACTGAACGCTTGGGTCATGATGACTTGAAAGCAATATGGGTTTTTTTTATTTATTTATAAATTTCATTTTAGAGTCTATTTTTAAATTTAAAAATACTGAAATAAATAGCTGTCAAACTTATTTTCATTTCTGCAGCAGCCTAAGGGAACTTAGAGGAATCCAGCACACAGAACTTTTGCTTCTCTCACATGCATGGTAGATTAAGCTTCTTTGCATTTTTGCCTTGAATATGCAAAAAGATTCTTCAAAAATAGTGTTTTGAGTTCAGAAAATGTGTAGTCTAAGGACTTCTTACTGCATTCATTGCTGTTAAGAGTTTGTCCACACAAAAATGTAGTCATATGTGTGTAACAACTCTGGTGAGTCTTGTTCCTTCTCATGTTTGAGACTAAAACCAAGGGAATAAGCTGTAAAGAAAAGATCCTACTTTCAAGTTTTGCTTTGCATTTATGACTCTTCTGTGTCTGTGGAACCCGTTGGGGATAGATCACAAACAT
>NW_008610301.1:2474-14074 GCF_000691845.1 Merops nubicus | reverse complement strand
CTTCTCTTCTGGCTCCACTCTTGACCTGGCTTTTTTTGCAGGTGTGAATGGAAACAAGTGCTCGGGGGCATCGACCATTCTGGAGAAGTACAAAGTGGGGAAGGTGATTGGGGATGGCAACTTTGCTGTTGTGAAGGAGTGCATAGAACGGTGAGCAGCAGAGCTGAGCAGTCCTGCTGGGGATTCTCCTGGGGAGAGCCCCACGTGTAGCAAAACTTCATGGAAAGTGTGCTGCAAGCTGCAGAGATAAGCCTACACTTGAGGAGGAGCAAGCATAGCAAAATCCACATAGCTTTCACATAGCAAAGGGAGATGAGAGCAGCAGGGGAATGTGGCTTTTTATCCCCAAAAAACCATTCAACATTCCAGCCCCTGAAATACTCTTGTGCTTGATTTCCCACGGGTGGGCAGGATACCTTCACAGATCTGGGCTGTTGCTGCTCTTCCTCTTCAAGCTTTGTGTCACACTTTGCTGCTAGTGCAACCATAACAGATGATGTGACTGTCACCTTCTCAGTGTATTTCTTACAACCACCTTCTGCTGTCTTCATCAGTGTGAGAGTTATGTCAGCTTCTTAAACCTCATGAGGGATCTCCAGCTTGTACATGAGTGTTGGGCAAATCCAGCAAACAGCAGTACAAAACATAAACCTAACAGAAAGTTCTTATTACTTGATCCTGCTTTTATTGAATTGTAAAGAAAGATAATGATGAATGGAAACATCTCATCCCAGCCTTAGCAGCTCAGAGGTGCACAGAAAGTGTGCACAGAAAATACTGAGGTGGCAGTCTTGCCTGGTGACTGGTGCCAGCTAAATGTGGCCCCATCCACTCAGAACTCTTTGAACCCTGCCCTTCAGCCAGTTCTTCATCCAGTGCACTATGAACCCACTCATCTCACAGTTGGGCAACTTGTCCAGAAGCATGCTGCAAGAGACAGCATCAAAAGCCTCACTAAAACCCCAAAAAAACACCAATCCAGAAGTTTTCTCCTGATTACCTACAGAATAACTCATCAGTGCTTACATCCTGGCTAGGTAATCAGTAGCAGATACCCAGAACATTATCTCCTATGTTTATTTATAAAATAAATACACACCAATAATTGCTAATAATAATGAAAGGGACTGCCAACTATAAATGCTTGTCTTTTAATCCCTATTAATAATTCATTTCTCATAGTGTTGTGATTGGAATTCTTGGTTGTGGAGCCAGGATCCTCCTATAGCAGCTGTTCTAGGAAAAGAATGAGGTGGTCTCTTCTGTGGAGGGTGCCTCTGTGTCTGTATATAAAGGCTTGAATCAACAGATGGACCCTGACAGCTAGACAGAAGAATACCAGAAACCTGTCAGTCAGTACTGGTGGAATCAGCACACAAATGATGTGTATCTAGGGGATTTTGTTAGGTGCTATAGTAAAGGACATTGGTCAGAGGGATTTGAAGGTGGTTGTTGAGTTGGCTTTGTGAACATTCACTCCTCTTTCCACACAGTGTAAGTGGCACAGGGTTTTTAAGCTGATTTTGCTGATCAGTTGTTTTCAGGCTCTCAGATAATGCATTTACTGCAGTGCAACCCATAAATTGTGATTGTGAGTGACACACTGTAGTCATAGAGGTTTTACACCAGGTCTGTTACACCAGAGGATAGCATTTCACAGAGACCATTTAGATAACACTGCTAGCTAAAGGCTGGCTCAGGTTGTAACTATGACAACCACACAGCTACAGCTGCACCTCCAGAGCAGAGCTCCTCCACTGCATTTTTTTCCAATAATGGGTAAATTGAATGGGAGACATCAATTCAGGCTCCATTTTTGTAAGGTCCTAATCTTGACTAGTTAAATATAATGCCCAAAGTATAGTGAAAAATTATCCTGGAATCTTAAAAACATGTCTGACTGTGGCTTTTGCAGCTGCCTCCTGAATTTTTGCCATACATGGGGTGTTCTGATGCACACTTGAGTCTGTAGGGATTGGACAGAACACAAAACAGTAGCAACAGAGTCTTACAGAATCTTCTTGTGATTTTTAATTCATCATTAATATAAGTATTAGTGTCATCTTTGTTTTAAAAAAATATAATCAATCTGAACACAAAACAGTAGCAACAGAGTCTTACAGAATCTTCTTGTGATTTTTAATTCATCATTAATATTAGTGTCATCTTTGTTTAAAAAAACAAATCAATCTGTGTTGCTTCTTTCTCTCATCTTCCTCTCTGAAGAAACTGAGATTTTTATTGCTTGAAGGCATGAAAGGCAAACAAGAGGTCCCTTCTGTGAAAGTGTTTACTGAAAACTATATAACCACCCTCTTAAATGTCATGGGACTTCAGCTAACTGCTGTAGAATAACATAGAATACTTCAAAAAAAAATAAAGAGTAAAATACAAAAGGTCAGAATTGGTTCCTAATGAATTCTGTTGAATTTGAGACTAGTCTGTAATGAACTGTAGATTTTTAGCTCTGCTGAATTTTATTTTTTCAACTAAGGTATAATTTTTTTTCTTCTGCTCACCCATAAATGTATATTATTTTATCTTTAAAGCCTACCAATTTAAAGCCCACCAGTTGATCTGTGTTTTGTCAGCAACTCCATGGGTCAAGGCATTCTGTTATGATGATGTTTGATCTTACAGGTAATGCCACAATTTGTTGGCCAGTTTCTAATTAATGGTTCTCATATTTTTTTTCTTGCTAGATCCACAGGAAAAGAATTTGCCCTGAAGATCATAGACAAGGCTAAATGCTGTGGGAAGGTAGTATACAATAATTAGCATCTATAAGAGAATTAGCAGGAACAGCACTAGCAGCTACTCATTAGTGATAAATAGTCTAGAGTAAGAAACAGTCATCAATTTTATTGGACTGACAAAGAAAATGTTAATGTGTCCAAAATATATCAGAAATTTTTCGTTCTGTAAAACATGAGAGAGGAAACTTGCAGCTAAATGTTTATTTATATGATTCCTATCCCTCCCTGTCTCTTATTTTTATCTTTTTATGGTCATACATGCTCCTTTTATATGCAGAACATGGATTTGGAAGTCAAGTTTGCGACCATTTCTTTCTGTTCATGTAGTTTCACCATCCTGTTTAACAAAGATCTCTTAAAAAAAGAGACTGTTTTTTTAATTCAAGCCCCTCAAAAAAAGTCAAAAATTGTCTCTTTGGTGTAAAAACATGCTACATAATCAAAGCAAATATCTGAGAGTGTCAGACCTCCTGCACCTTCCTTCCAAAGACAGAGAATTTAACAATGGAAGGAAAAAAAAAAACAAGAAACCACAGCCAAGAATGTAGAGTAAGTTTTGGACTAGATAACAGCAAATAAAATCCTTCTATTTTCACTGCTTTGCAATGTCAGCCCCAGGGATGTGTGTGTGTCTGTTCTGAAAGGACCTGTGTCTGTATAGGTACCTACAGGTGTTTGTATATCCACAAGCAGAGGACTCTTGTGAAGCTGTTTATATGTTAGGGCAGTGGCAGAACTGTCCTGGAAGAATTCAAACTAAGAGAATAACTACATTTTGCTGCAGCTGGCTCCTTCCTCTCTCCATTTCACACACCACCATAAACCCTGCCTTAAAAACACCCATCTGGCCCAAATATGCATGACCTGTATGTTGCTTGCTGCTCTCTAGCAGTTTATCTTGGCTGTCCTACAACCTGAATCTGATTGACTGATGTATTTTCCCAAAGCAGCTTCAGTGCTAATTATACAATAATTTCTCTGTCATTAAATCATATTAATATAGACTGAAATCTATATTGCATGACCCACTGTAATAAGTTTGAGAATTATTACTTTTTTACATGACAAAATGTAGCCAAATCAGTTGGAAATAACTAACTCCATATTAGTCATTTTAAGGACAGTCGTTGTCAGTTCAACAGCATTTTGGAACATATTATTATTGTTTATTTTAAATAAACATTAGTTATGTCTGTGCTTTATTTAAAGCAATTAATGTAGTCAAGTGAAACAAAAAGTGCACCCTAGTCGTAATTAATGCCTGTAATAAATTTAATATCTTCAGGTAGAAAAAGCTCTAAAAAGATTCTAGTTTTTGCTTGGGCTCTTAATGCTGGTTTTGAATTTCCAGGTTTCCATCCGTGAGGCTGTGGCTGTTCACCTTTGTTGAGGAGATTCAGCATTATGTTTAACAGAATTGCTTCATCTTTGTCTGTTTGTGTGTTGTTTTTTTTTCTCCAGAGCACTTTGCTTGGAGCAGACATATGTCTGTTCAGAATGACAATTGCTGCTCTGTCAAACTGAATTTCAGAGGTGTGACTGTTTCAGCCCTATCTGCCCCACCGTGCTCACAAAGTGAGAGGCACAAATGGCATGTGGTTTCTGAGGCACGTAGCCACCTACAGCTTTGGCAAAAACACACTGCACCCATAAGTAGCCCTGGAAAGAGGAGGTGAAGTGCCCTGAGATCTTCAGTCCCAGCCTGTGCACAGTGGATCACATCTACTCCTAGTGCTCTGCTCACCAACGCATGAAGTGCATGCTGCTAATCAATGCATTGAATAAGTTCCAAGCCCAGTGATGTGATTTGTTATCTGCCCAAGTGGGAGGAAACGAGTGTTTTATGCAAGCATAGTTACTTATTTTGCAGTGAATCTACATCCAGTATCTGTATTCTGGGGGTTATACATGAAAATGAGAAACATACCCCACACGGAAGGGGCATGTCATTTTATTTGCTCTCCAGTGTTAACCAAGTGCTAAGATGTTCTAGGAAACAAAACATCCTGGAGCTAATTTGTTCTTGAAACCCATTACTTCCTCAGAAGCCTAGAAAAGGGGAAATTAAACTCAATCTGTGTGCCATTAAACTGTTGGAGCCACAATGACTTCACTGAGCTCCTACATGTTTTGCAGATTGTAAATCTGAACATACATATAAAATGAACTGGAATCCACAACCAAAGCAGTTGAAATATTTTTTCCTGTGTATAATCTACAATGTTTTAAAAAAAATCAAGTCCTTGAAAATAAATCTGAGGTAATCTGTCCTGGAGTAACCTACATGAGAGGTGAAGGATGGAGAGGATCAGGAACATGGGAGGTTGCAATGATCCAGCTCAGGGTCAGGGGGTTCTGACCTTAATTTCACCTCCTAACACCCACGTAAGAATGTAATCTGCACTTCCTGACTTGCTGTCATGGTCTGGGCCCTTTTTTTCAGAGATATCCCATTGTTATAGTGTATGAAATACAATATCTTAAATTAAATTGGGTCAATGGTGAGATACGGTTGAGCTGAAATACAAGTTCACATCCAGTGTCTGGCAGTAACTCCTGCTATATAAATCAAACATCAAAAAAGAGTGCTCACTGATGAAGTGATCAAAGGAAAAGTGACTTGGCCATGTTATAAAATAACTGTTCAAATCAACTTCTGTGCTCTTCCCTGACCAGGAACACCTGATTGAAAATGAAGTGTCTATTCTGCGTCGAGTGAAGCACCCAAATATCATCATGCTCATAGAGGAAATGGACACTGCAGCAGAACTCTATCTGGTGATGGAGCTGGTCAAGGTAGGACTAAGGAGTAAAAAAAAATAGTCTTTTTTTTGTTCATTTTCTGTGGTGCTGTGAAATCTAGAAAATATCTAGGAACATTAAGCTATTACCTCCAGCCTGTGGAATGTGCACAGTCTAGAGAGAAATGCATAGTGGTTTTATGTCGTGTTTGCCAGACATGGGGTTATAGTGATATATTTACTGACAGAACACCTGCATTTATTTCACTAATACCTTTATTTAATATTTTAAAGAAACAAACCCTCTTTAATGAATTTATTGTAGTAGACAACAGATACAACAGATTTAATTCAAGTCTGGCAAAATTAAAACTCAAAAAAAGATCTTGCCTGTTTTGCTTCTCTCAAACATTCACTTTATTTCTAGTTCACCATAAAATAAATGCTGCTTTCATCCATGTATGGAAAAAAACCCCCCAAAATCTTCATTTTGGTGTGACCTTATGAACCAAATACACAAGTTGCATCAGATTTTAGTCACGTGCTCTCCTGTGTTCTGTACATACATGGCAACACTGCACATCAGCTCGGTCAGCATGTCAGATATAAATAATAATAATAAATCATCTTCATCACCAATTCTATTTCTGTCTGGAGCATTGTTAAATTTAATTCTTTAAGTTAGATTTAAGCATTGTTAGATTTTAAGTTAGACTTAATGTTTGCTGGGAAACCTCTAAAGAAAGTTGGTAGTTGCTAAATCCATAATTTCTGTAGCCTACCCATTTCTCTTCCTCTCTAGAAGTTATTCTTATATAGTAGAGGCTTTTTTTGGTTTTAAGACTATTTTTTTTTTAAAATATATTTTAATACACCACCATCTTGGCCTGTGTTCCATGAATTACTGCTTCTCTTCCACGTGGATTTAAATGCTTGGAATGCCACCCACAGCTCAGCCAGATGACTCCTACAAATGTCTCCAGGGTAACCAGCACAGAGACACCCACGTGGAATTTGTTGCTCTGGCTGGAAATGCTGCATGAGGAAACTCACTTTACATGTGTTATGTTATCCCCTCAGGAACATATTCAGAGACTGCACAACTGGCACCCTCAGAATTCACCAGCAGGTTCTGCACTGCAGGGTGGTGTGGAATCATTGAGGTTGGAAAAGATCATGCTGCATTGTTTGGCTTTGTCAGCCAGATTTATTTGCTATTTCTGTCATAGCTACAGAAATCCCAATTTGCAGGTCATTGCAACTGGTCAATGTTGCATTAGGCTTTTGGGCTAATTTATATTACTCTAGGCTCTACTCAAAATAAAGGCTGGGTTTTGCTGTGTAAAGGTATTGTATTGAAGGAAAGGGAAACTATTCCTGTACCTGTAGGTAAATGAGTGATCAAATGTAGGAAGATATGATAGGATAGATATAATAGAATGAAAACAACACAGAAAAGAGCTGTGATTTGCCCAAACTCAGACACCAGAAGCCTGGAGTATATTTAACACATTTGACCCAAGTCCTGGTCTGGTCTCTTGGTGGCAAGATCATCTTTCTGCAAAATAATAATTTTTTACTCTTTAAGAGGCATTTGGGCATGACTTTTGTCAGGGAAAATGGCACGTGGCTCTTTTATTAAATATCATCTATCTTCTGAGTTGTTTTTCATGTAGTGATCTGTTATCTTTCCCTTCCTTTAGGGGGGGGATCTCTTCGATGCCATCACTTCTTCCACCAAATACACAGAGCAGGATGGGAGTGCCATGGTCTACAACCTGGCCAGTGCACTCAAATACCTGCATGGTCTCAACATTGTGCACAGAGACATCAAGCCAGAAAACCTCCTGGTAGGTCTCATTCCTTTTTAAATATTTCCTCTTACTTTGTTCCCATTAATGCAGATGCTTGTGTATAAATGTCAAGGAGCTGAGCAGAGAACAGGAGGAATATTAATTTAGCATAAGTAGGTATGGAATAAATCTTCTGCCATGAGATAGCAATCACCATAACTCAAGTGAGCTGTGCTCAAACCTGTCCTTAGACCTCTCTTTATTTACATTTTGATTAGCTGCCATTTGGATAAGCAGGGCTATTGTCTCACAGAACAATGAATTGTAAAGCTGTGTGGGTGAATTATTTATAGTAGCTTGCAAGAGGGAGAAAAGGTGGGTTGAGCACCATTTCTTTGGTTATCTCAAGCAGTTTGTTTTCTCTTCTTTCAGTGTCATAGCAGGGACATCTTCCTGATGATTTACCAGTATTCTAGCCATGAATTAACTCTGTCCATACATTTATTTTGTCTTAAGGGACTGACTCCTTTTGTTTTCAGCAGAGACATAAAATAACTGGGCTGACAAGAATTACCATGCAGTCTGCTTTGGGAGCTGCTGGGACACATTTCACAGGGCAGAGCAGAGGCAAGCAGGCTGGCCTGCCTACACACAGAGCTTACACTTGCCTTGGGTGTTAGATAGCTTGTGTCTTGCTCTGAACAGGGCCATAATCTCCTCTGCTTGAGCTCCTGTCATCAGGAAGACTAGAAGGAAGCTTTCATCCACACTTGGTTGGCATTTCCTAAAGCCCTCTGTGGTGTTTGTCAATCCTGTTTAATGAGGTTGCACCTAGAGCAGGAGTCAGGGCTTATCCCAGGCTGGATTTTGACCTGTTGCAAGGATAAGCTGAAAATATTTTCCAATTAATAGTGAATTCTTGCCCAACTAATTCCACTGACAGTGTTTAGCCATTTCAATGAGGCCTGAAATAAATGAGATTGTTTAGAGAAGGGGTAGGTGGTGGTGGGGTGGGATGTGGCTTCTGGAGGATGTAATCACAGCAACATGGCACTTAGAGAAAGAAAATGAAGGTGGAAGTTGCTCTTCTTATCAGTTCATCTTCAAGCACAGCCAGTCCAAAGAAATTTTAAGCTCTCATTAGTGATTAAATCAGTTATAAATAGGCACAAATGTCCTTTCTGCCTAGAAAGCCTAAAGAGATTACTCAACTGATGCAAATCTTGTTCACTGGGATTGACAGTGGCAGAACGTGAAGATAACAGACTATTGAATACAGATGCAGATAATTCCCATCAATTGCTACCTATAACTTCAAGTGGTTTGTTGTTTTGCACAGGGCCATCCAGCTGCCTGAATTAGATTCTCTTATACTAGTTGTGCCTTTAAAAATATAACCTCTAAGAGGAATTGCAAATAGGAAATTGTTGTGTCAAGGAGATCCAGTGCTTCCATTCACAGTGTGAATTAGAGGGGATTGAAGGAAGATACTGAATGCCTTAGTGGAGTTCAGTTGTTTGAGGAAACCCAATAAATTCAGCCATTCTGGAGCTTCTGGAGTCCTGCATTCGAGAAACTAGATCCCATTGTAATCATATTAACACAAACCTTTTACTTTAAGAACAAAACCATGATTAATTCATTGGGGATGTTTCCTCTGCTGTTGGTCTGGTTTGATTTACTCTTGCTATTACTGTTCCTCTTCTCCCCACACACCATGTTCCTCTTCTCTCCCTACAGGGCTGGGGAAGTTGCCCTGTAAAAGAACTCACCTCTTTTTGCTGTCTTCTTGGTGTGATGATTTATTATTTCCAAAGAGGTTAAAGGATTTTAAAACTGCAGCTGTCCTTTTCCTCCTCCTCTTTTTATTTTGCTGCTTCCAGGTTTGTGAATATCCAGATGGAACCAAATCTCTGAAGCTGGGAGACTTTGGGCTGGCGACTGTGGTTGAAGGACCTTTGTATACTGTCTGTGGTACCCCCACCTATGTGGCTCCAGAAATTATTGCAGAGACAGGGTGAGGATGTCTGCCTGAGACACAGGGCTTGAAACCAGCAATTTTTGGCAGGTGGCCTCCTGGCTGTTACAAAAACTAGAAAAGAACAGGACCAAAGACCTCTTCTTTGACCTCTAGTGGTTCAATTTCTGTGCTTAAAAAGAAAAGTGCAGTTCTTTTTCTCTTTTTCCCTGGGATGCTCACTCAAGAGGCTGGAGAATTGGTCTGTTGTTGCTTAGCAACACATGATAACCTCAGAGAGAGGGACTCCAACACGGGGAGTGAGAAACCACATCCTTCTCTTTTATCATCACTGATCCTGAACTGGGGAACCTTGACACTGAATTGGATCTGAGTCTGTTCAGAAGACCCTGGAGAGTTTGGAGGGTTGTGGGGGGAAAAAAAATAATCAATGAAAAATGATGTTTTCATGTTTTCCTGAAGACTGTGCTAAGTCAAATGGTGCTTGGGTATAAAATACATTTCCACATCATCAGCAAGTAACGTAGAGTAGATTCTCAATATAAATTAATGTAAATATAATCAATTGTTTGATTGGAATGTTGGGGTGTTTCTTTTTTTAATCCAGCAGAAGTAACACAGTCTTATTTCCTCAGCTATGGCCTGAAGGTGGATATCTGGGCTGCAGGTGTGATCACATACATCCTGCTCTGTGGCTTTCCACCCTTCCGCAGGTGAGTGTCCCTGGCTGGTGGAAAGAAAGAACAGGAAAGGGCCAAAATCTGAGGAAGTCTTACCTGAGAAAAAAATTGATTGGATTGACACATTTTCTTTAACTTTTTTTTTTTTTTCTTTTTAAAAAAAACGTTGTCCTTATTGTCAAGGTTTTGGGATCAATTTTATTGAGGTGTTTTCCTAAGGACCAGCTGGTTCCCTGGTGTGTGGAGGGATGGGGGGTGCTGTGAGCTCATCCTTTCTTTTCCTTTTGTCTCTGGGTGTTCCCCAGCTCAGAGAACGTGTATTCCTTGCCCTCTAGTGCTTCCCTTTGGACACAGCAGCTTGCTGCTGTAGAGCTGAGGATGAAGGTCAATCCTAAACTCAAAGGGAGAATTTGCTTCTGTCACACTTTTAACCTTGTTAATCTTTTTTATAAGTGTCCTATAAACAAAAGAGTTTGCAAATAGGATTCTTGCTGCTCAATGTCAGGGCGTGTATGAGGTCTACTAAAAATCAAATGGATAAGCTTTGTGCCCCAGCAATTTATTTTCCAAAGAATGAGAAGGAATTGGGACATTTTAATTCACCTCTCGACTTATAAATTATTTGTGCACAATGTTTTTGTCCATTTTTATAGCAAAACACTGAGTTTTTACCTAAAAATCACCAGACTGAATAAGACTATTTTGCAAAGAACAGAATATAAACAATTTCTGTATCAGGAATGGTGTGAGCAGAATGAGAAGGAATTGGGACATTTTAATAGGGAATTCACCTCTTGACTTATAAATTATTTGTGCACAATGTTTTTGTCCATTTTTATAGCAAAATACTGAATTTTTACCAAAAAATCACCAGACTGAATAAGACTATTTTGCAAAGAACAGAATATAAACAATTTCTGTATCAGGAATGGTGTGAGCAGCAGGAGCAGGGAGGGGATGGTGCTGGGGGTCAGTGGATGCTGCAGTCAGTGCCTGAGCATTCAGGATGCCAAGGTTTTGGCACAAAGGTACTTACCTTGGTGATGTCAGTAGCCTGTCAATACTCAGTGAACTGAAATGTATCATGTGTTTTCCATCCCTGCCCTTTGGGCTTCTTGAAAACAATCCTGTTGTGATGGTTGAACAGAAGAGGCTCATTTCACTCCATTCTTCCCCCTGTGCTTTCTGTAGCAGGTCCTTTGCTCATTTCACTCCATTCTTCCCCCTGTTATGTGCTTTCTGTAGCAGGTCCTTCAGAACTAGGCTGGCAAGTGACTTTTTAATCACTTTCCCTGCTATGCAGTCTCTATTCCAGTGGAAGTCTTCACCTCAATAGCTACTTTTTGACCTCAAAATATTGG
The DNA here is from genome assembly GCF_000691845.1 of Merops nubicus. Classification (NCBI taxonomy): domain Eukaryota; kingdom Metazoa; phylum Chordata; class Aves; order Coraciiformes; family Meropidae; genus Merops; species Merops nubicus. Next base: position 2,765 of record NW_008610301.1, on the reverse strand, counting down.
TTTTTCTGTCCTCATCACTCCTGATAGCACAACTCAGAAGTGCTGCCACTATATAACCTTGCAAATTATCCATTTCTGGCAGTTGAGATAATTTCTGTTCCACCCTCAAATCAAGTTAAACCTTTCCATGACAAATTGACTTCTTTCTCATGATTTTTTTTTTCATTACTGCTGTTCTACAGTGAAAACAACCTTCAGGAAGACCTCTTTGATCAGATACTTGTTGGGAAGCTGGAATTTCCTTCTCCCTACTGGGATAACATCACTGATTCAGCAAAGGTACTGGTGTCT
>NW_008610301.1:0-2441 GCF_000691845.1 Merops nubicus | reverse complement strand
GATACTGTGCTGACTTGGAAAGGCAGAATAGAAGTTTTCTATCTATCTCTATTTCTGATTTTTTTCCCTCTTATCACTCTTTTTTTTAAAAGAAAAGTTATTGCTGTGTGCCCTGAATGAATTGACATCATTTGACCTATTTCACTGGAGCCAATTAAACCTTTTCAAGAGGTGCAGCCAGCTTAATTAGCCATTGCCTGGCATTAGCATTGCCACTTGTATTTAAAACTGTGTCTGGAGGATAAAGGTTCTAACTTTTTAAGCCCCACTTCTCAAGCTAGTTCAGCCTTGTGCTCTGAGTGATATCTGAGCACTCTAATTAGCAAGTGGAGACTATTGATGAGAAGCTGCACTTTTTCTTCTGCATTTCACAGTGGCTGTTTATTCATTTGCCAACATTTCCCAAGCTCTGGTCACCTCACACTCTTCCAGATGGGCATGCTGAACAAACAGGGCTCTCAAACTTGATATTAAAGGTGACCTTTCACTTCAGGCTTGCACAGACTGAATAACTTGGCTGGCTGGGAAGCCTCTCAGGTAGGTGGGCTGTTACCTGCCTGAAGAAGCCATCAGCTCCCAAAAATGAAGTGATGAACAGTCTCCTTGAAAGCCTCTTGATAAGAATATGAAGAGTGGCAATTGGGAGGCTGTAAAAGGTTTTTCAAGGAGGGGATTTAGGCTCCAAGAATTTCTTTATCTGGGAGAGGGACCTATTTGGCTTGTAGAACCAGGAATTACATCAGTAAATGAGTTGTTAATTGCATAAAAAGAAAGGTGAATGAATAAATAACTGAAGAAAGTTGATTTGGGCTTTTTTTGGGGCTTTGAAAAGATTTTATTTCACTGACTGCTTTGTGTCAATGACCTCTTAAGGTTTATAGGTTCATCCTCTCTGTGGCACCATGAACAGAAAGCCCATGGGAGTGTTTGATAAAGGTACAGGTATCTAGAGCCTCTAAAATAGGATGGAAGCCACAATACCAAATCTTTTGGGACTAACCCTATAAATCAGTAGAATGAAGCATTTTTCTCCTTGTATTTATCTGCTTTTTCCTATACCAGGAGATCCATAGATGATGAAATGAGTTCAAAGTCTTTTATTCTTCTGGATCAACACTGAAGAAAACATCATTTTCAAATAATTCCAGCAGTTTCTTGATTTTCAGATGCAGTTTCTTGCCTCTGATTTGTGCCCTTCCAGTACTGTTCCCATGTGCTTGTACACTGCCCATACAAATCCTGGCTTTGTTTTCATTCTGCTCACCTAAACATATAAAGAACAAACTGGAACATTATAGAGGGGTTTTTTTGAACATTTTCTTTTCCTCTGGTTTCAAAAGACCCAGAGAAACAGGAATGCAATAAGGAAGTTGATGTGAAATCATCATACTCTGTCCATTATACTCTTAAACCTAAAGGGTACATTTTTGTTGTTCTAAACTCACCCTGGTGTCAGTGATTCTGCTGTCAGTGTGAGCTTTCTTTTTTTCATTTCAGATAGCAAGAAAATGGCACAGAGAAGAACTTGGTGCAATATTTTCCATTGCAATATCCTTCCCCACTCCCCTCAAACTCTTCTTTCTCTTTTTCCTTCTTTACTAAAGGAGTTAATCAGCCTGATGCTACATGTGAATGCTGAAGCCAGATACACAGCAGCACAAATCCTAAGCCATCCCTGGGTGTCAGTGAGTAAATGACATTTTCCTTGTCTCTCATCCAATATTAAACCTGTAAATTCAGCCTAGAAAACGAGCATCTCAAAATGTCTATGATGTGGGAGCACTGTTGGGCACCTTGCTCACTGCAGTGCCACTTAAAGCACAACCTCCTGTTTCCTGAAGCACTTCAAGCTTCCTAAGAGAAATAAAATTAGCAGCTCAAACACCTAATTTAGCACAGGCACTGAGTTGCTGGGTCCTGCATCTTTTTTGGCAGCAGCAGCAACGGGGAGCACCAAAGGGCATTGCTTATTGATTTAAAGTCAGGTCATTAGGAATAAATACAGTCAATGTTTATTTCCACTTGCATTTTAAAAGAGGGACTGGATGTTATCTGTGGAGTTCCCTCAGACAAGAGAAAACAACAATAACAAGTGTGTTTGTGCATAGCAGCTCCTCATAAATACATTTATGATGCTGTGTCCACACTCAGGACATGATGGACCACTTAAAATGCTGATTTAAAAGCCAAATGACAGACATGCTTTTTATTTTTAATATTATTTCAAGCATGTTATTTTTAATATAGACTCAGAGAATCCTTTAGGTTGGAAGAGACCTTTAAGATCATCAAGTCATCATCATTTAAGATCATCATCATCACTTTGTCTTGGACTGTATCTCACACAGCAGAGTTAATCACTTTTGGGCTGCCTCTCTGAATGCATATAGAAAGCATTTTTATATTTATAATCTTATATTATTATATTAATATTATTTTAT
>NW_008610300.1:1925-7918 GCF_000691845.1 Merops nubicus | reverse complement strand
ACAAACAGCGAGGCGAGGTTAAAACCAGCCCTTTCATCACGTTTATTCACAAGCCGCAGAAGCTGTCCCACTTATTGCTTGCAACAAATTTCCATTTTTTTCCAAGGAAACCCAAGTTCCACCTTCCCAACCAGACCCTGTTTCAGAGCCCCACCGCACAAGATTTACCTTGTATATATCTTTTATCATGCTGACTTTCTGTCCTGAGAAGGGCCCCGCTCGCCACCGCTTCCTCCCGGGACCTTATGCCACCGCCGTGGCTTTGGCCGTTAGTTAACGGACAACCTGTCACCAGCCAAAGGTTATCACCCGCTGCACGGACACTTATTTGTTAAAGCCTTGGGATCCATGGGGCCTGAAGACAGCCAACTGCAGCTGACAGCCACGGAAGACGGATTTGGGTGAGCAGGCTGGGAAGGGGCCCTCGCTCGGTACCAGTCAGCCCCACGAGCTCTGCACAGACCATCAGCATGGGGCTGGTCGCCGCACCCGGGGAAGGCAGCGGTCTTGCTCTAGACTCATGCCAAGAGCTCCAGGATGGAGGAGCGAACACGTGAGGGTTAAAAGCATCACCCTGCTCCCAGCAGCGTCCCAGCACTGACACACCACCCTGAAATCCCTGCAGGCAGCAGGTCTCGCCCCACTTGCGACTCCCTGCCCCGCTGAAGCTCCTGCTGTGGGGAGGCACACAGCGGGCTGACTCCCAGCTGCACTTTGCAATGCAGAAAGCGTGGATGCTGCGTGCTCTTACACAAGACCAACGCTTCCCACTGTAAACCCGGGCTGCACGGAGCAACCAGCTCTGCCAGCCACCCCTCTGGTTCGCCCAGTAAGCCCCATTCTAGGCGAGAGCCCAAACTCCAGCAAGTTAGTCATGCAGTCTTGAGAGACTCTGCCTTCCCCAGGACACTCCTGCATTACTCAGAAGCACCTGCCTCGTCCTACATGAACGGTTCAGTGTTCAAAGGATACGCCACGCAGGAGCTACGGCCAACTGAGACACCTCCCAGCAAGACCCAGTTTGGTCCAGGGCAGCTACTCCCAGTCCTGCTGGTCACAGCAGTGTTAGCTGACATGCTGAGCAGCATGGACAGAGATGCTTTCTCCATCACTGGTCCACAAGATTAATGTGTCACCAACAGAGACTGTTGCAGAGGAACATGAGCTCTGTGGCAGAGCTGCAGGGAAACCCCCTGGGATCACAGGCTGCTGTAGGAGCTCAAATCCACTGTAAGGTGTTAATAGAAAGACTTGCTAAAGCCTTAGGCCACAAGTGGTGAACTTAGGCTGAAGTTAGACTTAGTTATGTGAAGGGAGGCCCCAAGACCTGTGAAAAATAAGGTAACCACATCTGTTAGCAGAAGCTGCATTCTGTGAAAAATACAGTAACCACATCCATCGGCTGAAGCTGCATCCTGTGAAGAAAAGGTAGCCACACTTATCAGCAGAAGCTGCATCCTCCAGACAGGAGGGTAATAGCCTGCCTGGAGACAAAAAGAGGATCCAAAGAGGAGCAAGAAAACCCCAGACCCAAATATTACTACTGGACCAAACTGTTGCTCGAGGGCAGGGCAACTTAAGTTGTAAGGGTATTAATTGTTTGGGGTCCCTCTCCAGTGGCACTTGGGTCAAGCTGACCCTGCTGCTGTAACTTTCTAAGAAATTACTTAATTTCATGAGATTCGACGCCTGAGATTCTGCTACAGGAAACCTACGGTAAAGAAACGTCTTTAACACAGGTGTCACCTCCCTGGTCACACAGCTCCGCAGCGGCTGCGCTGCTGCACGAGGCGACAGCAGAGCTCGGGGAAAGCCAGCAGGGACTTCACCTGGAGGCAAGTCCCCTCCCAGGTGAAAAGGCCCCGCTGGGGAAGCTCCCGCTCAGAACACCCTGTCGAATTCCGTCTGGTTGGTGGCGGCCGGGTTCCTGCCTTGGTTAGCTGGCTGCTGGGGCATGTGCCCGCCCCTCCTGCGCGGCGGGGCCAGGTACTCGAACATGGACTGGTTGTGAGTGGACAGCATGTTTTTGAGGTCCGAGGGCATGGGGTCCGACCAGAAGAAGTCGTGGTTGAGCGCGTCGTCGCTGTCGATGCGCTGGGCGGGGTCCAGCACCAGCAGCTTGTCGATGAGGTCGAGTGCGTAGGGGTCCTTCACGTAGGCCTTGAGGCGGTCCTTCACCTTCCGCTTCTGCCCCTTGGGGAGATCCAGCTTCTGGAACAGCTCGTATTTGTCCACGTTGGGCCAAACCTGGGAAGGGGCAGGAGAGGGAGGTTGAGAGGAAATGATGACGATGCGAACGCCCTCAGGCAAACCAGGGCAGGTCTGCTGAGAGAACAACACCATTTTATAACTTCCAGGCCAGCAGACCTTGTTCCCACAGCACAAGGAGGCACTAAAGGGTGCACTAAATCCTGGAGACACGCAGACAAGTCCAGACAGAGTCGTTCTGGTGTGGGAACAGCATGCAAGATGCTCCAGGATTTCTGGTTCTGCCACAAAAGAGCTACTAAAGAGTATGGCTCAGGCCAGCTGCAGCATCCAGAACGGTAAAGTGACAAAACCTACTGCTAAATAACCTGGATGTTTAGGGCACGCTCCATCCTTGCAAAGCTGCAACCACCAGCACTTATTTCAACCCTGATTCTGCGTGAGACCACAGCAGGTATTCACAGAAAAACCTACTGCTAAATAACCTGGATGTTTGGGGCACGCTCCATCCTTGCAAGGCTGCAACCACCAGCACTTACTTCAACCCTGATTCTGCATGAGACCACAGCAGGTATTCACAGACAAAAGAAAGCACCTTCAGTGGATGCACACAATGTAAGCAGCAGAGGCCTCAGGCCTCTGAAGCCAGTCCTGACATTCCACCAGCCATCTCCCCCTGAGCTTTACATCCTGAGCTGTTGCTTTCTGCCCGTTCCTTACCAGGTGACAAATCAGAAGCCAAAATTAAAGTCGTTTTTCAAGGTGACCAGTGCAAAGCACAAGAGACAAGCCACTCAGTACAAAATCAAGAAATCATCTTTAAGCAGAAATTCAGAGGGTGTTCATCTGAGAGACAACCCCCAAACACAGGCTAGAAGATTCCTACACATAATGTCCCATTTTTTCATGCTCACAGCAGCCAGCGTTCTCCCTCTGCTCAAAACCAAGGACACAATTCACCCCTCCCAAATAACACCAAGTTCATCCTCTTCTCCGCAGGCTGAGCACCAGAACACACAGAGCAGCAAGGAAAGCACAGCGCCCCACTGCACACTTGGCTCTCAGGAGGTAAACAGCATTTGCAGGAGCTTCCCCAGCCTCCCCCCGCAGCAGGAACGCTCCCGTGCCAGGAACAGGCAGCTGCCAGCACACAGGGCAGGGAGAGGCCCTGCCCGCACCACCCCCTCTGCCCCCTCACCTCGGGCGTGATGGATCCGCAGAGCTGGCTGATGAGGGTGAGCTGGTGCTGCTCCGTGTTCCCCTGCATGATGGGGCTGCGGGTCCACATCTCTGCCATGATGCAGCCTGCGCCCCAGAGGTCAATGGGGGGACCGTAGTCCCGCTCCCCTAAACGGAGATGCCGCGTTAGTCTCCCGGGGCCAGGAGCAGGGCAGAGAAGCCGGCGGAGCCCCTCGCCTCCTACCTAGGAGCAGCTCTGGCGGCCGGTACCACAGCGTCACCACCCGGTTGGTGTAGCGGTTGGGCTGGCTGTTCTTGGCCAGGCTGAAGGCTCGGGCCAGCCCGAAGTCCGCCAGCTTCAGGACCCCGTCCCGCGTGATGAGGACGTTGGCGGCTTTCATGTCGCGATGCAGGATCTGTGCGAGGACAGGCAGCCAAAGGTGAAGCCACCGAACCCTCCTTGGTGCCAGCAGGGCACTCAGACCCCAGAGGGGGACAAGAGAGGGCTTCCCTCCAGCCTGCACCAGGACACTCACTCCTCGGAAAGCCACAGAGAGCAAGGTGAGCGCAGGGCACAGAGTGGATCCGGCCCGTTACCTTGTTCCTGTGGATGTAGTAAAGTCCGTTCAAGAGCATCTGCATGACCTTCTTGATCTCCGAGAGCGTGAACTTGACGTGAGCGTTGCTGAGGAGCCCAGCCAGGTCGTGCTCACAGAAGTCAAACACGAGGTAGATGCTGCCCTTGCAGCGGTTGTACGGAGAGGCTACAGGAGAGGCAAGGAGGGGCCGTCAGCAAGGGACCCTCAACCCCCCACCTCTCCTCCCGACTCCCAGCCACCTGCTGCTCACACGGCGCTCACTGGACAAAACCTCTGGGCACAGGAACACACAGAACCCAAAACAGCCCACGGGCCTCGAGAGCCTCCATGGAGAGGCACTGAGACAGCACAGCTGGCAGCGGAGGAACAGCGGGTGAGGATCCAAGTACTCAATGTCATCAGACAGGAAAGGAAAGGGCATAGAAATCTTCGAAAGCTTCATTTTGGGTTGTTCAGTGCATGTTACAGCCGTGGGGTTTCCTCCTGCAAGCTCTGGCTGGTAGGTGCACGCACCGCTCGCTGCCAGCCCAGCTATCACTGATGGCATCCGCGATAGAGGAGGCGCCCGCAGAGACAGCCCCAGGAACAATGCAGAAATAGGGAACCCCTGCCTCATCTAACATTGGAAAGTGAGGCTTTCTGCAACCTCAAACAGCACCTATGGAAACGGCCTGACCTGGATCAGAGTGATTTAAAACTCCAGCGGCCATTCCAAGTCAATAACAGGAAACCTCAAATGAAGCAATCGATCTCAATCTTGTTCCTAGAGCACACATGCAGAACATTATTAAAAAGAAAGGCTGATTTTCATCAGCTGTAATCAGTGAAACCTGCTGATCAGCAGCTCCAGCCAGACAATAACAGCTGAGCCCCATGGAAGCTCTCCTCTGCCAGCCAGGAGGGTGCCTGCTAGGCCAGGGCTGCAGTTCCCTGCACAGATACAGCCCCTCCTGCACCTCATAATGTAAAAAGAGAAAAGCTTAAAGTCTGAGAATAGCAAATGCCCCATTTCTACTTCACTGGAAACTAAGGTCAAAGTAGATTTGGAGGAAAACTAGAATTCAAACAGAACAAAATTGACATGTCTACAAAAATATTTACCTTCGGTGTGCCAGCCATGCAATCATCACAACTCATTTAATCAAACAATGAATTAAAAATTAACTTGTCATTGGTGTTTCTACTCCTACCTGTTCAGACAATAATCTACACACAGCAGAGTACTGGAGTAACCTCAAGTTCCTGGTTCCAGGCCAGAGATTTTGACCAGCTCAGTGACTGGACTTACTTAAAAAACATCATCACTGGGTACCTGCCACTTTCGTTTCTATTTAACTGAAATGGCTGGTTTCAGATTTCCAATCTCAGTTCTTCTAATCTCTTTCTGTTTCTAAGATGAGGGGACCACCACCCCACGTCACAGGCAGGAACAGAGGCCCACGCTGAGCTGAGGACCCCACTCCTGGTACACACCACCAGTAGTGAAGGAGGCTGAAAAGAGCCAAGGGCCAGCAGGAGGAGAGGCCCCCACACTACCTTTGGTCCTGCAGATTTCTATGAGGTTCACCACGTTCTCATGTTTCAGCAGCTGGAGGATTTTAATCTCCCGCAAGGCTGTGATGGGGAACTGGAAAGGAGGAAGAGAGGACAGGGATTAGGGGTGCAGGAGAACCCTGCTGAGGGAACAGAGGAGCTGTGGCCACGGGAGCTTGGCAGGAGATCTGCTCGATGAGTCCCTGCAGTCCTGCAGATTTCTATGAGGTTCACCACGTTCTCATGTTTCAGCAGCTGGAGGATTTTAATCTCCCGCAAGGCTGTGATGGGGAACTGGAAAGGAGGAAGAGAGGACAGGGATTAGGGGTGCAGGAGAACCCTGCTGAGGGAACAGAGGAGCTGTGGCCACGGGAGCTTGGCAGGAGATCTGCTCGATGAGTCCCTGCAGAGCCATCAGAGCTTTAAAACACAACACAGCCACTGGGAACGTCAGCGTATACTCACCACTGGCGA
>NW_008610300.1:0-1833 GCF_000691845.1 Merops nubicus | reverse complement strand
CCCCAGCCACTGGGACCGTCCGCGTATACTCACCACTGGCGAGGGAGATTCTGCCATGAGACAGAGGTGTTTGTGGGGCACCAAGATGGACACATGGACACCCCTCCCTCCCCTCCTCTCACCCATCCCCAGCAGGACGAGGTGCAGCCCAGCTCAAGCTGCAGTGTGGCCTCTGCAGCTGCTGCCCAAGCTGTCCCCAGGCTCTGCACCCCCCGAGCCCTGCCCGGTGCTTCCACAACCGACAGCCCCGTGCTGGAGGGGAGGGGGTCTGGCACAGAGGAGGAACGTGTGGGCAGTGTCCCCTCCCAGCCCAGCCACCATGCAGCTACTGCCCCATGCTGCAGCCCCAAAGGTGACCAAACAACTTGGCAGGGCAACCACAGGACCCAACATCATCACAGTATCAGTAGGAGAGAGAAAAGGCCACAGGGCACCCTTACAGGTTCAAGATCTGGCACATTAACGTTGTTAAAGGACAGAGTGAAAACACATCTCTGGCCATTGCAAAGGTCACCTCTCCTGTGAAGCCCCCAGCCCAGGCCTTCCCCAACAGCCCAGCCACGCTCCCACACTTACCCCCTCCTTCTCATTTTCCATCAACACCTTTTTCAGTGCTACTTTCTTGCCTGTCTGACGATGTTTGGCTTTGAAAACTTCCCTGTAAAACAGAAACCTGTGAGCTGCACGAGGAAGAAGCGAAAGAACCAAATGCTCCTGATATGGAACAAAACCAAACCAAAGCCACCCAGAGAGCTCTGTGCTGAGCCACCATCCAACCCAACCACATCCCCTCTGGAGCAAAGGCCCCCAGGACCAGCTGAGCCAACCCAGAGCTCCTGATGTTGAGGGCAGTTGAAAATTTACCAAAAATTAGGCAAAGGTGATGGGTCTGTTTTTAGATCAGGGTAAGAGGAACGGACAGTCCCTAAGAGCAGAACATCATAGTGCCCACAAACGGGGGCTGCAACTGGACATGAAGTTAACCAAACACTTGGTGCTGGGAAGTTAACCAAAAGTTTGGTGGTGGCTGATGTGGCTAAGAGATAACTCTAGTTACCTCACCTCATTATGATACTAAAAAACAAGCCCTTGGGACATTTTGTGTGGAAATCTTGGATCATTTTCATCTCATGAGTCAGACAGGAGCAAGGACACACAACCCACGCTGTGTTGTGCAAGCCCAGGTGAGCACTCCTCTGCTTTGGAGCGGCTCCTTCTGGGTTCATATTTCTTACAAAAAGCTCAGGAGGTTGAAGGGGACACTGGCTGTGTGAGACACCTGGCACCTGGTTTTGCAGAACTTTAGTGGAAAACCCCAGCTGCACAGCCAGGCAACAGAAACTATCTTCTATAACGATGTATCTTCTCTCAGTTTGAAACAAGGAGCTTAGCTGCTTATTAAGCCCCACAGCTCTGTGCAAACTGGCAAGAACAAGAAAACTCAGCAACTTGTGCCAAGGACAAAGAGTTTACCGCGAGGAAGACTGCTGCCTGAAGACCCCGGCCCACGGCCACCACATAACAACGCACAAGTGCAGCCAGGAGGGGGCTTATGATAACGAACTGATTGGAATATCCCCGCCTTCTCTCGGAGCCCTAACGCTGGTGCGTGAGCGGTTCTAGGAATATGTGATTTCACCCGCTGTAATCCCAGCTCCCTGTCCCTTCGGGGTGCGAGTCTGGAGGAGCGATCCCCCCGCCCCCGGCGCCGCAGCCCACGGCAAACATACCTGCTTTAGAGCTCTCTAAGAGCTACACAGCTTGTGTCCGCACGGCACGACTAAGGACAAACAGCTCGACCCGGCGGGGCGCCGGGGCCGGGACACCCGGGGC
>NW_008610299.1:0-39764 GCF_000691845.1 Merops nubicus | reverse complement strand
TTTTTTATATATTTATATATATTCCATATTATTATTATTATAATCACTATTATTAGTAGTAGTAGTATTTTCATTAAAGTTGTTTTACTTTTCTAATCGATAAGTCTCTGTCTCCCTTATTGTCTTTCTCTTCCCCTTTGGCAGGAACGGGGGTTAACAGAGAGTGTCTGTTATAGGTCTGGGGGTGACCCTAAACCATGACAGTCTTTCACACCAGGAAAAATTGTTATAGAGCAGAAGCAAGAATGAAACTTACTTCAGACAGTAAATCCCTTCAGGTATCCAGCTGGAACTGCAGATAAGCATTCTCAACAAGTATTCAGTATCAGCAAGGGACACTGTTCTGCTCCTGCACTTTCATTCCCCTGGGAGCAGGTTGTGTACCTTGCCTTGCAGAATCAGCAGACACTTGCAGCTGAGCTCTTTCTGAAAGGTGTTCTCAACAGTTTCACAAGTAGCCTCAAGCTATACTTCAGCACATTTGTTCCTTGATGAAAGCACTTTGATAAAATGAAAATGGCATTACTGGCAGCCAGACATATCCTTATTAATAGATGCCACTATCAAAATACTAACCTCCCTCAAATCTGGTCAGGTAGGTACTATTGAAGTTTCTATTACACAACACAATGATCAGCTCCATCCTCCTCATCATCATACACCTGACAGATGGATTACAGAGAGAGACAAAATGTAGATCCAAGTAGAAAAAGGCACATGTCTAATGGTCTCCTTCATTCCCTGCCAACAGTGCCAGCCACACCTCTACTAGGAATGAGATCCCACATGGAAAAAAAAAGCCTTACATAAATTTGAGATATTTTCTCTGTGGCCAACATCGTGTAAATAAGGAGTAAAGCTAGGCTTGTGTTTTATATATATATATATGAATTAATGCTTTCGGTGCAATATATTCAACATACAAATCAAACTAGTTTTTAACTCATTGCATCTAAAGGTCATGAACCTTTAGATGCCTGAACCTAGTTTTCTAGTCACTTGGTAATAAGATACCTGAAATTCAAGCCTGGAAGCAGAATTTTCCCCTCATAATATTAAACCAAACTTTTTAGTGCTATTTCGAGCTGAAAAATTGGGTTGAGGTTTTTGCTAAGTTGTACTTTCTACAAAACACATTACTTGTGAACATATTCTCCCCCCAGTTAAATACATCTTCAATAGTAATAGTATCAGCTTCTTTGAAACCATAATGTCTCAATCTGAAAGTCTGGATTCAGATTTCCTCTGGAACACCTATTTACATTCCTGTTTTACAGACTTCATTCAATTACATAATTTATTTCAAATAATTTAAGAAAGGCACTTCCTAGAGATATCTTTTCTTTTTTTCATTTTCAAGTTCTCAAGATGCTAAAATATATATAAAATTGATAATATTCCAAAGAAAAATATTTATATTTTTAATTTCTACATAACTTTATGGTCCCAAAGCACATCAGACATGAATTACACTTCACTAATCTCCAACAAAATAGGAAGGAATAAAACATTATGCTGAAGCACACACTTTTTGAGCTTAAAGTTACAGATTTCAAGCACCAGAAAGAATAAAAAAAGGATATGACTCCTTTGTACAACGACTGAAATCCATGAACAGTGGTAGAAGAAGCTATCTGCGTCTGAACAGAAGGACAGTACCATCCAGCAGAAACACAGCACTGAGCTGTGGTCAGCTGCAGCAGCACACAAGGGCAACCACAGATTCACACAAATCAGTGGGCATGGAACAAGTCACCTGCCATGAAACCCGGGCTGGCAAGTCCAAATCGTGTATAGTTGTGCAGAAATGCAATCTCCATACCATTAAAAATTACTCTTGCTCCAGATACAGGAGAAAGCTATCCCCAACTTTGTATTTTTAACTTCTCCTCCAAAAAGTGGAGTAACTGTAGCCTTCTGTACCCTTTCCTCTGCCACTGTCCACATTTAACCTGTATCAGGGGCTAGACTATGGCAGTTGCTTTATCACCCCATGACTTTCCCCAGCCAAGAAGTGGGACTGGGAGGAGTGTTTTGCCAGTTATGTGGCCTAGCATAAAGGATACAGCCACCAGCAGAAGGCATGCACAGACGTCACCACCTAACTCCAGCGAGTACAGAAAGAAAGTAGAGTCATTAAGGCTGAAGAAGACCTCTAGGATCATCAAAAGTCCAGACATCATCCAGCACTACCATGACCATTAAACCATGTCCCCAGGTGCCACAGCCACATATTTTTTTGAACACCTCCAGGGATGGTGACTCCACCACCTGCCTGAGCAGCCTGTTCCTATGTCTCAATACTCTTTCAATAAAGAAATTCTTCCTGATATCCAATCTAAACCTCCCCTGGCACAAGCTGAGCCCATGATATGGTTAACAGCAGGGGGAACAAACAGAGCAATATAGCTACTGATAGTAGATCATGTAATGGAGGAAGAAATAAGCCAAATCAAAAGTCCAGTTATAATCATGCAAAAGTCACTATTGCCAGAGAGAGGCACTGCCAGCTACGTCACTCCTGTCCCATCCTGCTGTCACTGGGAGCTCTGGCTGCAGCAAACAGCTGGGGAGCCCTTCCAGTAACAAGGGAAACCCCACACAGTGCATCCACCCCTAGAGAGGCTCCCCCGCTTCCCTGCAAGCAGAACCAGCTCCTCTACTGTTGAATTAACTTCAAAAGTGGGACACCTGGTATTGTCCTAATTGGTTTTTGCCCAAGGTGGGTCAAGCCTTGGGAGAAAACAAAAAGGAAGGTTTTTCCTGCTATAGAAAATCCTCTGCCTGGCTGTGAGAATCATCCACATGTCAACTTTAATCCAGGGCTTGGGGTTCAGACCCCAGCACTTCAGAGAAAAGATCCATGGGCTGAAATGAAAACTGATTTAATGAAACAGCAAAATGAATATAAACACCAGTATAAAGACATATCCAGCCCAGTGAATGTACAGCAGTCACAATGAACAGGACAGCAGTTCTCAGGAGCAGAATAAGTGAACTGCTCCAGGGACAGCAACTCTTGAGAGAAGGAAGGAGGAGAAGGAACCCCCAGCCTTAGCAAATTTCCTCCTTTATAATGAGCATGACATTCATGGTACAGAATACACCTGGGAGCCAACTTGAGTCAGCTGCCCTGGCTTTTGCCCCTCACAGCTTAAGCTCCTGGCTGGCTTGAAACTGCCAACAGCCTGCATACCATAGCTGGCCTAGGATTCTATCCCAGTGACACTAGGACAACTGCAAAAAAAGTGTCACAGTAAAGTCAGTAGAAAGGGGTTTGTGCCTTTCTCTCAGTATCTCACACTGAATCAAGCAAAATTTGTTTGAAGAACCACTGAGGGTTGTCTTACACTAAGGCATCAGATCATGACTTGCAGCTGAAGCTGAGGCTCATGGTCACTGCTCACACAGTCTGTCAGCTCCGTGTGAAGGAGGGGATAGATGTGTAGAAAGGTCATGTCTAAAATTATCTCAGGTTTTCCTTCAGTTTCTGCAAGCTGAAGAACTAGGAAGTTACTTATTTGCTTAGAAATAAGTTGATGTTCAACCACTCCATCTCAACTATTTCTAACTGGTTGGATAACACCCCTTGGTAGCTTCCCAGACACGGGCCAAGCTTTGAAAGTCACAGAGAGTGGTGAAGACTAATCAGAATCTGGCCAAACTCCCTGCCCCCCAGCACACTGTGGATGAGTCCCCACACTAAAGTGTGACCATTTGTGGTATGAGTATTCTTCTGCTTTCCTAGACTGACAATAAAGAATATCATCTTGAGGAACTAAAGAAGTCCTTACTCATAAAACATGCAAGCACAGGAACTTTTTGTAAGGTAGTTCACACATCCAAGGAATTATTTTGATCTCATAAAATCCTTCTCTGAAAGGACCATTAACCCAAACTCTGACTCAGAAAAGTTTTAAGAATACTAAGGAAAAAAAAAAAGTTCTAAGGAAAAAAAAAAGTTTCAAGAATACCAAAGAAAGTAAAATAAATTTGTTTCCACAATAGACCAAAGTAACAACATGTTCGTACCAAGTTTTAGTCATATTTTCAAAGTGATGTCTCAGGCATTTCCACTTAGAACAATCCAACATAGAAGACAACATAGTCCATAAGGGAATCAGTAGCACTTAGTTCCCTTAAAGATAAATTTAGGACTAAGAAAAACAAAACTTATTTTACAGGATCAGTCTTACCTGCTGTAGAAAGGTAAAATTTAAACAAGAGCCGTGAAATCAAACTAATAGTTTTCCCCACAGAATCAAAGATGGCCATCCCTTCCATTTAGCATTTTTGTTCCATGCAGATCAGTAAATTCTTTAATAATGCACCTGTCATTCTTAATCCGACTTTGATCTAAAATATTCATTATTTACTCAAGATTGACTTGACTCATGTCTCAGACTGTCTTGAACCTTTCCCTTTGAAGAAGCTAGTGGTATAAAATAGCACAGTAAATTTCTGCTCAGAAAGACAGCAATCTTATTTAGCAATAAAATGTACTTCACAGGAAGAGATTCACTTTTTACTGCTCCTATGATTTAAAGATCTTAATTAACATCAGTTTTACTTCCCAAAGGAAAACAGCTGCTCTTGGTGACAAAGCATTTTCAGAGCACAGCACAAACTGAAAGCTGAACTGAATGATATCATGGGCATCCACAGCAAAGCTTTCAAACACCTTTCAGAGGGAAAAGAAAAAGGAAAAAGCAGCTTTAATGGGATAAGACTGAAGGGTGAGCAGGTCAGTAACTGCTCTATACACTAGAACGCAGAGCTTACAGATACACAGAGCACTACAGAGACTTCTTCACAGCCCTGGAAACACTAACACTATGCATCACAAATGCTAAAGGTTTTGAGCTTCTTTTCTGTCTGCAAGGCATATTTTGGTTTTCATTAGAATTTAAAACACAGAACAAACAATTCTTAGCTCAACTTTGGTACACACATAAACAAGAACAAATTGTATTTCCTGACCCAACAGGGACTTACATCTCCCAAGGAATGCTAAAAGACTATATATTAAAAAAAGTCAGTGAAAATTACTGTGCCATCTATATATAGCTATATTGCCAAAAAGCTTACACAAATAGCCTTTAATGGAAAATTAAATGTAAGGAATAATTTTTTTTTTTTTAAGAAGCAATCTGCTTCTAATCAGAAGTTTTAAACAGATGTTAATTGCAGAAAGTTCTAGTGCAAAGTTTCATAGTCAGCTAAACACTATCGTTTAAAAAAAAGACTGAAGAGGCTGAATTTCTATTGTTGCATCTCACTAAAATATGGAAGGGATAGGACAATCAGGTAAAACATATATAGTTCCTACAAACACTTACTTGAATGGTGTGAACAGAAATGACAGTGTAGCTTCCTTTTTCTGAGACATCTTAACCTGCATAAAAAAAGCATTAAACCACTATATGCCAATTGCAACAAGATTGAAAATTGTATCAGGGATTAAAAGTAAAAATCACAGAAGAGTTCTAAGACTTTGGAAAAGGAATGAAATTATACTGTTGATATACTGTCCAGAAAACTGGTTGTTAGACTCCTGTATGTGTAACTCCTCCTAGGTCCTAGAAACCCAGACCTGCTATAAAGCAGGTAACATGAACCACTCCCTGGTCAGTAATTTCCACACAAGGATTTATGGTTGGACTTGATGATCTTGGAGGTCCCTTCCAACCTAAAGGATTCTATGATTCTATGATTTCTACGGTTTTTCAGGATAAAGGGAAGATATGGCTAAAAGTGCCAACAGGCTTCAGTGACAACCTCACTCATTGAAACAGGTATTTTTGCCAGACAGGAACTAGTACAATGCAACAACACCACCAAAGCAATGTTGTTAGATACATTAACCTGCAACATGGATAAAAAATAGAAAGTTTTAATGCCATCACAATCATTTGCCCCACGGCCCTTCGGAATTTTTTTTGAGCTTTAAGGCCTCCTGCAGGAGGAGGCAGCCTGATTTGAGTCTCACTGTTGGCATACAACACAGACAGGAACTTTCTAAGTGTACTGCTCTCAAAATCTGACAGCTTGAAGTAGAAACCCACACATCTCATCCTATCCATCCAAGTCAAAATCCTTCCAGGGAGTGCAAACTGTCGTGGGGTCAGTCCATCACAGGGAAAACAAACACCCACTTGGCATGTCTAAGCCAGCATGATGCTTCTGCTTCATCAGAGAAAGGCAAAGGAAATTCACACATGATCCTCCTAAAACAATCTTGGAAACAAGTCAGCCAAGAACAAAATAGATAATTTAGATAATTTAACACTACAAAATGACAGAATAAAGGAAGCAAGGACCAGAACGTCTTATTTTTTTAAATAATCTCCAAGACAACAATTTAATTGAAAAAGACCTGAGTCACAAACTTAACTCTTAGAGCAGAGGTCTTCCAACTGTGGAGGTTATACCAGCATCCTTCAAAACTTCACAGCCTACCAGTCACTCCCCCTGCTACATGACAGCTTTCCACCACAGATTTGGAAGTCACTCTGCTGCTGACCTGGCATCCACAAAACCAACATTTGGGAAACCGGTGTTCAAGGGATAGAAGGTACCAATGGTGCCGATCTCTTGAAGGTTTTCTCAGGCTAGTTATTTATTCCACCACTGTCACACACATTTCCTGATAGGCCAAAAGTTTTCTCTCAGCTGCCTGTCTGTGGAAAAGATAATTTTCCCTCAGAGCATTTATATGTCTTGCCAAAGCTGAGACTTTTGGATTTGAGACTGTTTCTTAAACCACAGCTGAAAAGCACCTTTGTTTGTTTGGACCAGATATGTGTTCTCCTAATACAATAATATCTGACACTAGATGAATCAAGACAGATAAGCTTTGCAATGCACGTCTGCAGAGCAAAACAACAGACACAACAGCGTTAACTAAAAGCCGATTAGGCCACTAATTTAATTTCTTAAATGGACAGGTGCTTGTTACCTTTTTGATCTGTTTGTGTATTGATCCTGACTTAGAGCTTTCTCTCCCAGCCCCTGTTGTAAAGGCAGTATTCGCCTCTTCAGGTATCAGCACTCAAGATTCTGCCTACATACTACAAGTAGGTTTACATTAAGATCAATAAACCTCAGCATTTATGTAAAGAATCAAGAAAAAGGTTAGTCATTCTCCTTACAAAAAAAGGTGTTTCTTAAAGTCTTTCATAGAATGGTTTGAGTTGAAAGGAACCTTAAAGATCATCTAGCTCCAACACCCTGCCACGGGCAGGAACGCCTCCCACTAAACCAGGTTGCACAGAGCTCCATCCAGCCTGGTCTTGAACACCTCCAGTGACGCAGCAACCACAGCTTCCCCGGTCAGCCTGCGCCAGGGTGTCACCACCCTGACAGGGAAGAATTTCTTTCTAATTTCTAATCTAAATTACCCTCTTCCAGTTTGAAGCCATCACCTCTTGTCCTGTTACTAAACCCTTGTAAAAAGTCCCTCCTCAGCTTTCTTGTAGGTCCCTTTCAAACTCCTTCAGGTATGGTTCACAGCTAGTCAATCAACATCACCCAGCATGCACATTCAGTTTTAGTCCTTTGAATTACAGCATGCTATATACAGTGTATGTCCTAGTATAACTATTTTACACATAGCAACAACTATTATTCAAAGAAATTTTTCTTTAGCATATATTTAGTTACCTTAAATTGCTCAAGAATCTGAACAGCATTGGTAAACATGCTCTCTGCTTTGAAATGATCACTATTGTTCAGATATTCCAGAGGCAGAGTTCCCTGGGGAAGAAAAATACATATATACATTAAAAAAATAAAATCAAGACACAGGAATTTCTCTAACTGAATCCCAGGCTAAATGAGCAGTAAGAATACTTCAAATGACTGCCGAAACAACTACTGTAACTCCTTTGAAAATATTCTTCTCTCATCATTTTTCAATGGCACAAGGACTATTTATAATATCTCAGCTCCTACAGGAATGCAAAAAAGTAAATAGACGTTGTTATTAAACTATATAGTATATAATAATACAATCTCAGCCTCTAATCAGAAGCCATTTTCAAAATACCCAGAAGTTTCCCAGCCTGGCTTGGGCCTGACTCACCCAGTACTAGTACTGGGAAAGCGAGCAGTTCCCATGCCACCCTGGGATGGGCAGCTTGCCCCACATGACCAGCAACAAGTGCAGGACAGGAAGACACAATCTGGGAGAGTCTCCAGAGGAAATATTTTGAAAAATGGTCTGTAAATAGGTGCTTTAAATGTGAAACAAGCAGCATGAAAGCACACTAATGTAATGCTACTTGTCAATTAGATATTTATGACACAAACTTTGGACTATGTAATAATATATGAAAGAAATTAAAAGAAAAAGCCATCTCACAATGAGGGCACTCACTATTCACTAAATTAGAGGCACAAGATGCCGTCTGAAGAAAGTACACTAGTTTAAACCAAGAAATAATTAAACATTAAATTGCAGGAACCAGCTTGTTTACAGTCTCAGCTTTCATGATCAAAATCAGGTGTTATTCAAACCATATTGCATTTTTACCATCCATAGAAAACAAAATAACAAAAACACTTTAATGTAGCTCAAGCATAAAGTTGCAACTATAAAAGGATCAGCTGCCTTTCCAGTTAAAAGCACTACACAATATGTAAAAAGATGTGAGTGTATATTCTAAAGTGAAGACACATATGCATAAAGCTAAAACTAAAAGCAGTCTCTATACTCTATAGCACTTTACAAAATCTATTCTCTTTCCCCTCACATGCTTCAAGTCTTGACCTCAACATATCTTCCTCTATCGTGAGCAGATTTCTGTAACATGGAAAAAAAGTCTGTACTTCTTACCACGGAATTCAGTGGAAAAGGCACACCGATAAGGGAAGCCATCAGTGGTGCTATGTCAGCCTGCACAAATAGAAGCATCTCCATTTTAATATAATTCCAGCCTCTAGAGATAATAAATTCAGTTTCATTTTAATGTATCTGCATTTGCAAAAGTAAATGGTATAACACTGTGAAGTTATGACACACAACTCTCCTTATAATGTACATTTTTCTCAGTTTCCAGTAGTCACCATGGCATGATTAGATTCAAAATATGATGCACCACTACTGGTAAAGCTCCAGAAATACCTTTAGTTTAAAAAGCAAATATAATCCCCCACAGTATTTGTTCACAAAATTCAGTACCTCCTTCACCACGCTCAGAAAGGCGTACCAGTTTTTATGATTATTTATACCACAGAACCAACTAAGCAGTTTTCAGCAGTACATTGAATATACTGCTCTTCACAGCACTCCTTAGCCCATGTTTCCACCGTGCTGATCACTCACCTCCTCCCCTTCAGAGGGGGATTCTGCACTTTTATTTGTGTCCAGTCAGACCTCAAGAAGGCCTTTAAATCTACCCCAAGGCAGCTCATAAACTTGTGATAAACACTGCCTCTCATCAGGTTTATATTTTCCTTTAATATAAAACTATACACCAAAATCTTTTGTTTCTCCAGCATAAGCCTGAAGAAAATACACTGAACCACAGGCACTGCTCCAGTCTCGGATCTACTGTGCAGAAGCAGACTCCAAACCATTGCTTGTAAAGGACAACATACAAGGATTGTATGTTAATCAGAAGTCTGGTTTGCTATTTTTACCCGTAGTTGCACATGTACTACAGGACTCCATTACCCAGAACAAAGCAACACTTCAGACTGTCCTATACAGACTCAAAATAACATTCCCACAAATCCTGCCAACACTGAGAGGAAAACTGGTCTCTAATTTTTACCAGGGCTTTGGTGAAAGCAGTTGATCCAGAACACTCTCAACTTTAACCTTTTAACACGAGTTTATTTCCTTAGTGTGAACAGTTTTGGAGTCTGTTATTCATACATTGGGTTCCACAGGTTGATAGGAAGTAAGAAGCAAGCAAGCTTCAAGAGCACACATGTACATGTGTTATTGTCATGATTTAAAAAGCTTGGTTGATTTAGTATCAAGGGTGAAGTCGTTCACTATTTTTTCTTCCTTCAGAGTACGAATTGCTAGTTGGCTGGGCCATAATCACAAACTCAGTTGGAAAACACCACAGTTTAGCAAGTATAGCAAGTCTTGATTTTGATTCAATCATCAAATAATGATAGCAACTTCTGGGAACAGTGACAAAATACAGACATTGAAATAGGAAGCTCTAAAAACTAAACTGAACACACATAGGTCTAACTTAAGTGTAGCAAAAGGCATACGACAGATACTCATGAACTTGAGAAAAATGGTCATCAGACCACACTTTGTGTTTCACTGGGCACCTTCATAGGAGATACCAAGGAGGTGTAAGCTCAGCTACAGAACATTTTCAAAGTAGAAAGTAGAGGGAAAGCACCTCAAGTTACTTCTAATGGTTTGCAAACACAAATCCCACTCTGAAAACATGTTAGATGCTATTCAAGTTACTTTGGGGCAACTGGCATATTGTACTGCAGTCTTTCTGCAATGCCATATGCTCACTTAACTAAAAATGGTGTGAAAATGCAACTTCAGGGGCTGAAGTTGTACGCAGCTGCCATGTGTCTTAACAAGCAATTTCAGCTTTCTCATGTTACCTTCAGTATGGGTGTGGTTCCTGCAACTCTAATGTTCAAGGAACACATGATCATTCATTCAAATTCCACAAATCAGTTTAAGTCACACAAAACTCATAATTTAAGGTGAAAATTTATGAGCCAGTAGTTAGGTATGTTTGATACCTGATTGACATCCAGCCTCTTCAAGTTCTCCAGCTTCCACTCTGCAAGAAATAACAGAACATGAACAACTACTCTATATAGATTTGAAAGGGATAATTCAGCTGACATTTAATGCCTTGCTGCTGTTTTCTGTAAAGTGCTGTTAGTAAAGAAAATGATAATTTGGCTTTAGGATGCTAGCTCAATAGGGGTTACAGATGGAACTCAACAGGCAGAATCAAGAAAATTCATTAATTTCAGTTCACATTCTCTTTTTATCCAACAGGATAAATTGCTGCCTGCAATTGTGACCCAGATCAGTTGAAGAAAGTCCAAGATTTTAATTTTTTTCAGCACAGTACAGAAAGTGATGCAGTACCTCCTGTGCCAACTAAATGATTCAAACTTGGGTTTAGGAGAAGGGTTGTTAAATCTCTTCAATGTTTTTTTAAAAAAGGTTAACCCAAGGTCCCAAACATACTGGTACAGAGTGGTACAAACATACTTCATGTCTGCCATAAGTAATACTGGCCACGACCAAGCTCAAGGGAAAAGTTCAACAAAAAGCTGGTTCAAAACCGTATTTTCATGCTATTCATTAGCTTCTGCAGAAATAAAGAAGAAACTGCCTGTTTTCTTTGGGAGTACAGAAGTTACTTAAAAACAAAGTTTAGCAAAGCTTCAGGTATTTTTTGGTTTTATGTCTGCTTTTACCAGCATTTAAATTTCCTGCCCCATTACACACACACTCTGATAGCACCACTTGCAGAAACATGACAGAAACATCACAGCCAGAAGTCTGCCTGGCACCTCAGACCATTGACAGTGTAGCCTCACTGCCCAAAAGTATCCTTTGGCTTTTCATGAAGTGGAAGTTTAGTGCATCAGAAGCAGGCTTCATTAAAAATACCAGTGTTTACTGGTTTACATAGTTGAAAGGTCTGGCCCATTTATTTTCTCCGAAGAGGCATTCAAATCCTGGGCCATACCATCCTATCTCCATTTTTTGATACACCCAGTCTGTGCCAGACCCAAATCTATCTCAGCTGAAATCAGCCAGACAGGAAACTTCCACATTTGCAGTACTGCACGTACCAAGCTTATTTTCAGCAATTAGTTCATATCACTGCTAGCTTTGGGGTTGAGTCCAGCTCCACTGTTACTTGGTCCCAAAAGCACCAAGAAGTGCAGCCATGTACCTTAACAGCAGTGAGACATACAGTTACAGCAAGTTCCCATGGCAACACAGGGGAAGCATTGCCAGCATTAATCATGAATTGTGTTACACTCACATCAAAATGAACACATTTGCTTCCTTTTGCTTCCCAGAAAAGGAAATGAATTTATATTTCTAGCAATGCAGTCTCTCATCCATATTTCTGTCATACAAATGCACTGTTTATTTTCCTTTAAATAACATTTTCTAATCAAAAATCTTGGAAAAGTGTCTACACGCACACAATGTGCTTAAGGTAAGAAGAAACTGTAGGTCTACTAAAGAAATACCTAGCTTTGTCAGAAGCTTTTACATCTCTGCTTCCCCTGCTCAGAGATTCCCAAAAGGCAGAGCTGTAGACCTTGGACCAGGAGCTGTAAGACACGGAGCCCAGAGCTCCTGAGGACGAGGACACACCTGCAGACTGACCAGCCCGGGCTGTACTCGTGGGAGTGAGACTCCTCAGGTGTATGTGCTGCCCATACTGGTTTACAGTTCCAGCTCACTATCCAGGTTTCCTGTACAGTGCTCAGCACACTTTTCCACCCGTTTGATAGGTTTTGTTTCTTTATCCTGCCCTGCTTTTATTGCAAGTCCTCTGAGCTGTCAGACACACAGTCCAGGGGAAACAGCAGGGAAGTGTTCGTTCACAAAGAGACCGAGTATGAGGCTACACGAACCAAAGAAAGTCTCACATAAAACCTCACAGAAACAAAAGTGAAAGGGGCACACTGAGCTCCCTCGCTCTCAGCAAAGCATGCCAAGCCCCCTCCAAAACCAGGGATATGTATAGGTGAAAAGAACCAACCCATGTCCTTCTGTTGCAGAAGGCCGTGCCTTCACATACAAGCTTCTCTAGACTTGTGCCTCAAGGCCACCTGGAGGGCCTTGTGCTGAGAAGCCAGAGAGCAGCTCTGTATTCTCTTTTTTTTCTAAAGAAGGGTCAAGCCAACGGCCAAATAGGTAATACTACACATTGCCCACAGGATGCAGGGCTGTCATCACAAGTCTTTCCAAAACGACTGTATGGCCAGGCCTGAGGGAAAGCAGAGCACAGGTGAAAGGACTGATGAGAAAGCTGTCATCCCACAGCAGATACTATGCCCTGCCAGCCATCCAAGGAGCACATTAATCTTTCCATGGCAAATTGGACAGACTAAGCCCTGCCTGCTGGCACTGCCTTAGGGGTATCAACCCTTGATGGCAATGATGAGAAGAGAGACAATTCACTGAGCTGCCTACAGCCTGCCTGCACTGAACTGAGCACAAGAAGTTTGTCAGCATTAAAAATATTCTGCTGTTTCCACAGATTCTTAACTCAGAGGAATTAGGGAGGATTATCAACAGATGCAAGAATTGAACATTGGTGCATACAGTTGCAAACCTCAGACATCGTTGTACATCAGTGACACAGCAGTCTTGAAAATGGTCTCCTCTCCTGCACAGCTTCAGTGGCTTTTGTATGGAACAGGAAGGGCAAATTCAAAGAACTTTTCAAGAGACTTCTTTTAAGCATCTTTTCTTTCATATGTTAGATTTGTGAAATTTTTGGGATTTTAACTTAATGGAGTAGCCGAACTGTAATGATCTACAAAAGTGCCAAGTTCCATTTCAACAACAATTTTTTCTTTACTTTTAAGCTACATAGCCTACTAGAAGCTATAATGTACTACCACAGAGATAACAATCACTTTTTAAGAAGATACTACTCAAACGGAGATTCAAACTCCCAAAATACTCAGAGACTCAAATCTCCAACAGAGATTATCCCTGGCAATCAAGAACTTGGAAAGATAGTGTCTAAACAGACCAACAACATGACAGCTGGAAAGCTGAAGAACAAATCCAGAACAATGTGAGGAGTTTCTCATGTTTGCTTTGTGGGGTTTTTTGTCTGGTTGTTAGTTTGAGGTTTTTTTAAAACTATCAGAAGGAAAATAGAAAGCAGACACAGCAGGTTGCATTCCCTTGTTTAAGAAAATACACATTTCCTAACAGATGACGGCCAAAAAGCTTTTGCTATTGTGTACCTGGGAGTCATCGCAACATTCAGCTTTTTTGAAATGCTCTGAGACAATTTTCATCATTACTTGAAGTTAAACACTGAGGTTTGTGCTACAGCTAGTGAGAATCAAGAAAAGTAACAGCTGTAAAAAGCAACTAGTACAGATCAGCCCTTAGAGACAGTGTCCTTAGGAGTCTAGCATCAGACATCACAGAAACCAAAACCAGTTTGGTTTACTCTGTTTTTTAATTTTTTAGGGTTTATAATCCCAGGTCTATAATCTTGTGAAGCTAGAAAAGGGTCTTCGGACATGTTAGCTTATCATGTTTCCATATAACAGCTTTTAACCTCTGGGAGTCTTATTAGGAATTAAGTCTTATCTAGAGATTTAAGTCTCTAGTGTTAAGAGTGTGAATAGCCTCCTGTGCCCAAAGAGAGAATGTCTTCAATTCCACAATTAGAAAAGAAAACAGACTGACATTATCTGCCCAGTTTTGCAATATCCATAGTCATGGCCTGTCACCTTTTCTTTCCACACCACAAAAAAACAAGTCATGTTTACCATAATGAAACGGAAGACAGTGCAATGGTTAAACACCTCCCTTTCCACCAAAATCTTGCAGTTAAGTTTTATATTTTGCCTACCTTTCAAAAAACTGTCTTCGAAGAACTGGGATGTGACTTTCTGCGGATAATTCACCCCAGCACCCCAAACAATCAGTGGTGTTAATGTTTCCGAGGGATGACCAGCTCCATGGGATCCTACAAAACACCAAACCGAAAGAAATAAACTTGAAGACACAGTGTAAAAAAAAGTGAAACCTACAGGCACATATGTACCAAGTTGTTTTTACAGTATAGATACTAAAATCTTGTTACAGACAACCCAGTCCAGCTTCATAGCTTTTTTTTTTATGCCACTAACACTAAATTCAAGTTGCAAGTTGGGAAATCAGTCCCACGTCAATCAAGCCTATAAAGATGTAGCTTTGTGTATTTAAAAAAAAAAAAAAAGAAATAACAAAACAAACTGTTAATATACAGAAACAAAAGCCAAAGTCGTTGAAAGCTTCAAAGTGGAAAAGAGTTATCTGCTCAAAACACATGCATGTACCTATCCTGAGCATCTCATGAAAACCAGTATTGGTTGATCTGAGCTCAAATAAAAAGCTACTAGTCTTCAGACTCTCCTCAAAGCCTGAGAAGTTACTCCTATCACCTGTTATTGCCCCTTCCAAGGACCCAGTACATAATGAGAGCACCCCAGCAGCACATCCTGGCAGCAAGGAAGACCAACAGCACTCTGGGCTCTGTTAACAGGAACACAGTCTAGGGAATGGATTATCCTCCTCTACTCAGTACCTGTGAGACAACCTCTAGACACTGCATCCAGTTTTGGGCCTCTCCAGCACAGGAAAGACATCAACCATCCATTCCACCATGGAATGAGCTCAGTGGGGGTCCCCCAAATAGGTCAGAAGAACACTTGTCCTGTGAGGAGAAGCTGAAGGACTGAGCCTCGTTCAGCCTGGAGAAGCAATGGCTTTGGGGAGGACATAACAGAACAGAAACACAGAATCGTTTTGGTTGGAAGGGACCTTAAAGATCATCTGGTTCCAACCCCCTTCCATGGGCCACCTCCCATCCTGCCCACATCCCACTGCGAGGGCATTTGAGAGGACAGAACCAGGGTCCTGCTGCGCTGCATGGAAGGAGGGTGAGAGAGAACAGGATAAGTTCAGACAAAGGAGGTTCACATGGCACATAAAACCTTTTCCCTTCCAAGAGGGTAGGCAAGCAGTAGAGCAGGCTGCCCAAAGTGGTTGTGTAGCCTCCATTCTCTGAGGCTTTATCCTGCTGGATAAAACCCAACCAACCGTGTCCAATTCCAAAGCTGATCCTGCTTTGAGTAGGTGGTGGGACCTTCTGAGGTCCCTATGATCATATATGTAAAAGGTACATATGCACACATCCCTTATAAAAAAATTATGAAATGATTACTTGAAATAGACAAAAAATATACATACGAATTAAAATTTTATTGCAAGTGCCAGTCAGCTCAACAGTAAATAATATTCAGAACAGATTTTGCAAATGAGCAGATGATAATTAGGCTGATTTTGAATAAATACAGAGATACGTCTGGCATCTTTGATGACAGAAAAAGTCTGCATCCCTTCTACTTGAAAAGTTTAGGATTTCACACACAAAATAAGATGCTGAATTTTGCCAAGACCATGTCTGAAGCATCCTTTGTTAAAAAGTATCACAATTAATCTAGTTATGCTAAAACTGCCCCAAGTCATTTGGCCATAACATTCACAAGTGCCCTCTGTGGGTACCAGGCTGGCTGGCTTCTGTCTCACTCTCCTTGTTTTACTCTCAGCAGCTCCACTTTCCAGTGCCAGCCTGAAGTGCTGGGGTTAAATCCCCATCTCTGAATGAGGGTTGGCATACGGATGATATCCTCAGCCAGGCAAGAAGGACCCTCCTGACTGGCTTCCACCCCAGGTCTGTCCAGCCTTGGGTGAGAACCGATTAGGAGATCTCCACCAGGTGTCCCTACCTTCAGCATTAACATCAGGTGTCCTGCTTCCAAGTTAACAGCATAATAGTCTGTTCTGCTTAGAGTGGTATTGGGGGTGAGCTTACCTGTGTAGTAAACATACTGCGTAGGATCTCCAGCTACTGGAGAGGCCCCCCAGCAGTCTCCTGTAAGCAGAGCCCCCAGCAGTGGTGGGACATCAGCACAGCTGGGAGCAGAGGAAGAACATTGGTGCTGTTCTTTGGCCACCCAACTAGAGCTGGACTAATGGCCTGGGCCCTCAGTCAGTTCACCTCCACCTCCACTGAACCCAGCACTGTGGGTGAGTCTGTGGCCCTCTTCGGTCCACCAGTGGTTGCCCACCTTGCACCCTTGGTGTGTGATTTGAGACTGGAGGCAGGAGTATGGCTGGTCTGCTGTTCATTTTTTTTTTTTCCTCCTTTTTTTTTTTTGTTGTTAATTTTTGTTTGTTTGTTTTTTTGTTTGGTTGGTTTGGTTGTTTTTTGGTTTTTTTTTGTTTCTGTATAGATACACAACTCAGCTATCATGGGGCTGATGAGATGCAGCCAATTACCCATTTCCTAATTTGCCTGGGTTTCATACATGAGAAACACTTGGGATATCAAATCAAAGGCGACACTCTAAAGCTTCTAATAGGACAGAGCTCTAATCTCCCTCCAGATACTCATCCATAAACTCAGCTGACTCAACATTTAAAAAGACTCACCCCAATCTGTCATCCCATGGTCAGAAGTTAAAATAAATGCAGTTTTCCCATCATTTCCATAGAAATTGTCAATCATTGAAGCAATTTCTTTTACACCCTCATCAACTTTTTTAATGTTCTCCTTGTATTCCCTAAAAAAAACCAAGCAAAAATGTTGTTAGATTCAAGGTGGCTCTCACACTTTGTATGAAACAAGTTATCCATGGTCCTAAAGCCCAGACTTCTGATTATATACACAGCCTTATCCTCAACAGAAGCTCAAGCTAACAAAATGCATCCTAGCTGTAAAATCTCTCCTCCTGTAAGTCTTATGTGAGGTATTAAATAATGACAGCACAATTTGAAAGCTCCTGAAACTACAGTTTCAAATGAAATTTTATTTATATATCAAATATGACCAGTCCTTGATTGAAGACTATAGTTTAATGACTCATGGCTATCACGCAAATTGAGGAGGATACCAAAACTAAGGAATTCTGGAAAACTCAAATGCCTTAAAATGTAAGTTTCAAAAATTACTGCAAGCCAGGAGCTAAATAGCAAAGAAATACCTCATCATTCAGGGACTCTACTGAGATGATTCACAGATCAGCACAGATCCCAGAGTTTTGTGGGATAGAATGTAACAAAAAAAAAAATCTGTATTTTTAGGAAAAGTCACCACAATTAACTTTCAACCAATTAATTTTCTATTTGTTGCTGGTGCTAAAGTCAGTTTTAAGACTCTATCTTCAAAAATATAACAAAAAGAACATGAAACACACAGCAAGTATGAACTCTGCAATGATGTAGGAAATCAGAACAAGGATTTTAGAAGTATGCAAGGATCAAGAGAAAGACATGATGTCCTACATTCAAAGCATGCGAGGAAATGAGAAGAAAGTTGTCAAATAATGCGCTTCAAGATGAATAGGTGATAAGTACTGTTAATACAAAGTCTTCTCTTTGTTCAAGTGTCCTAAAGGAAGCTAAAATACATTGCTGGAATCTGCAGCCATTATTCCAGAGCTTAATGTTGTCTCTAAATTCAAGTACACCATTTCAGCCACATGGAATCCAAGAACTGTTCCCATTTCACATTTAAAACTGCAATTTCCTACGCTCCTCCAGACTGTATGTTGACTAAGACAATTTGCTAAAAATCAGGCTTGAGTACAGAGTATAACCAGGCATGCTGTGTATAGCAAAAAAATGGTCACTTCCACTGAGGAGACCTTAAAAAAAACCCACACCCACACCTAGAGAATTCATAACTTAAGTAATCATGTTGACATGTATGACCTTTACAGAAACCATCAAGAGTACAAGTCTTGTTTCAGGCTTGATAAATAGCACTGTTAATAAAGTTACTGGACACATTTAAAACTAGTAAGAGAGAGATGTGCTTCATCTCACAATTACCTTGAGTTGGGCCGATGAGCATGTCCATTTGTGTCTATGCCTAGCAAATGCAGGAACAGCACCACTTTCTCTTCATTCAGTGCAGAGAACAGCGTTTGATTACTTCTGGAAGAATTAAAGAAGCTCTGTATGGAATAAGCCATTAAGATATTAATCTGAGTACAATGGAAAAAGTTGATAGGGAGCCTATTAAAACTAAAATGCAGATGTTTCCATGTCAAAATACAAGTAGTTATTAGAGTTACAGAGAAATTAATTACTTCCCAATTTACTTCTTGGAAGAAAAATACCATCAGTACAGTCAGTCCAAAATTTCAGCTTACCTAAGGCAACACTCCTCAGGTTGACATGTCTTTTTTCTCATTTTTGGGGTCTGTTTTATTTTTTTGTTTTGTTTGTTTCTTTAGGCAAAAATACCAGATAACTGGTTATCATCCCTTCTCTTTGCCTCCTGTATAATCACAACAATCAAACATTTCTAAGCAGCACTTATGGCTTTACATTTCCATTGACTTAGATTCCAAGCTGGATGCAAAGGTCTCAAATATTCTTGCTTTGGAAGCAGGTTCCACAGGACTGAGATACCAAGCTACGACTTGTTTGCAGAAACTAAAACCAGACCAAAACAAGACATGCTTTGCAAATACATGAACTACAGAACGTACATCTGCCTTGCACATGTCCTATTTAGACATCCCTGAGGCAGATGCTGGGGGGATTTTCCTCTCAGACTGAATGAATCTTGACAAGTCTATCCTGTGTTAGACCAGCCATATTACAGCAATGCAAAAATGCAGGCGGACAGCTCTTCCAGCATGATCTCCTTAGTAACAGCACCGCCCAAGGAAACAACGTTGGGTAGGGGTTTAGTTCAAAGAGCATCCAGAGAACCTTTCAGTACACTAATGTGAAGAAAAACGTCTTCAAAATTCAAACAAAAGGAAAAAAAAAAAAAAAAACGAAAACAAAAACAGGGAAAATGCTGGTAGAGTCAGTGACCCGTTTCTGCCACCAAAAAACAGAGCAGCCAACCACACATCTATGATATTGGTGGAGCTCTTAAAAACTAAAGCTCACACCCTGTGCTAATGAAAGTCATTACCATGGGCAGACCAATCTTGCAGAAACAGCATGGTAAGCCATGTCAGGCAACTATGGCAGTACACAATTCCACCTCCACCCTTTTGTCTCTCTGAATATATACAAGCTGCATGGATGAATACTTGCATACTCTCAACTTTAGCACTTGTCCAAACAAAAACATGACCATTTTCTACATAAAGATATAAGAACAAAATCCAATCACATTCAACAGCAATATAATTATTTTAACAGATTTCCCCTTCCCACAGGATTTCGTTCACCTGCACATATTTGACCACAGACTGAAGAAGCCTTCCAAAGCACACCAGTAATTTGCAGGATACACTATAATTCTGTTTTCTTATGCTTAATTAAAAGGAAACAATATATTAAAACAAATAACAGGAAATTCCCAAAATTAAATCTGAAAATGTAGATCAATATTAGAAGGCAGATGTTTTTCTGTCACGGACTAATGAAGCGAAAGAAACCACAGTGAAGAAAGCAAGGCCTGAGCCTCTCCTCTCCCACCAGACAAGTCCCCATGATGTATCAAAACCATCCCCAAAAAAACCAAACAAAACCACCACACAAAAAAAAGGAAGTTCACCACAAGGAGTTAATCTTAGGCTGACAAAGCTGGTCAGTTGGCATGCAGGACACCAAACAGCGGGAGGAAAAAACACTTCACCTTGCTGCTAAAGCCCTCTTCTTTTTGGTACTCAGTACTCAAAAAACTTGAGACACACTCAACACTAGTTTCCAAGCCACCATTGTAAGTTAACTGTATCTTTCTGTCTTAATCTTTTTGTTTGTTTGTTTCATTTGCTCTATTCAGCAATATTACCGCTGTTGTATAGTTTAGCTCAAAGCCACCAGGAAGTTTCAGGGATGGACGCAAACAACAGAGAGGCTGAGAGAACTCAGCTTCTCCAGTCTCCAGAAAAGGCAGCTGAGGAGAGATGTCACTGCTGTCTACAGCTGTCTACTGGGAGGGTGAAAAAAAGATTTAGCCAGACTGCTCAGAGTGTTTTGGTGATGGGATGAGAGGAAACTCACAATTTGAAATGTAAGTGTCTAGGTTGAGAGCTGAGCTGGCCACCACACAAATGACAATTTTTTTTTGTTAACCCTTTCCCTTCCCCAAAGGGGAAGAGGAAGGGAATAAGGGAGAGAGGCTTACTGATTGGAAAAAAAATCCCTAAAACGACTTTAGTGAAACAGTAACCATAAAAAGAAAAGATAATAATACTAGTAAGAAAATAATGAGAATAATTAAATATATACAAATATAACTTTAACTGGGCAAGGCCTGAGCAGCCTGCTCTAACCGACTCTCCTTCATGCAGGGAATTGGACTTGATGACCACTACAGCTTTCCTCCAGCCTTCTTTTTCTATGATTCTGGTACCTAACAATACATGATGCCATGGCTACAACTGAAGCATCCTTTAGTAAGATTAGCAATAAGTTTCCTATTAAAACATTCACAGTAAACTGTAACGTTAATTATAATATAATACTAATTAAAATATTACAAGAGAAGTTTTGTTACAACTGTGTTAAATCTTTAGTACCATCTCCTTCTTAGATGGGAGAAAGCAATGAAGAAAGAAGACTCCTCAGAAGGTTTAGCAAATACAAGATTTACTGATGTCTGAACAAAATACGGACTCCACAGATGTTTAACATAAGTTGTTGGGGATCATTTTTTCCTCCAAACAGAGCCCTCCATGGAAGCATCAGCCCTTAATAGAGCTGATAAACTGTTGCTGACTGCATGGATGTCTGGAGAGAAAGAGACCAAACAATCCTTCTCCTTTCACAAAGCTCCTTCACACATAAATCCAGGACAACTTAATTAATTGGTTGATTAAAGCTGTGCACATTGATTTGTGCTGATGTGAGAGTTTACATAGTTACACCAGTTTTTAGATGTAAAATAAATCTACAAAGGCAGGATAAACATATATATGCCAGGTTTATATCAGCGGAGCTCATGTTCAGACTTCTACACATTTAAAATATATCATTCAATCACTGCACTGCTAGTTATAGCAGAGCAATTTGTATTGAAATCCACTGGCAGAAATCAACACCAGGTCACAGCACTGTCTTCAGAGCTTCAAAGTTTAACATCATTCAAATCTGGACTCCAGCCCCCACCCTGTACAGAAGGGACAGTCTGTAAGCTTGGTCTGGCCTTTTTCCAGCAGAAAGAGGCCAAAGGAAGAATGAAGTACTGTGCTCAAAATAAGAAAATAAACAAACAAAAAGAAATGTTTGGCATCCGCAACTCTATGTCCATTTAGGCCAGAAGATATCAGCTGAATATCTTGAGTATTTCCTACCCTGTGGTGACAATAAATTGTGGTTAGAGCATTTTTGGGACTCATTTCCACAACTCTTCAAGTTCCTGGAATTTTAATTATTTTACCCTAAAAAAAAAAGTTTAATCTTAGGAAAAAAAATAAATCAAAAATGCATTAAAAAGACCCAATTTTCTTCCTGTTAGTTAACCTAGACCTCCAGTATTTAGCTCGCTAGTTTTTCTTCAGCACAGACTCAAACTACGATCTAGGCAAAGGTTTACTGAGAGTCATTGGGCCACGTCACACTAAATTACAAAATTACTAGATTTTGAAGGCTTCTGAAAAAAAAACCCAAACAAACAACCCTACTCCAGAACCAGAAAAAAACCACAGTCAATCAACTCCATGGCCATACTCCACCCTAGCCACTCCCAAGTTATTACTAAATATTAAAATAGTATTCTCAATTTTCTCTGCCCCAAGAATGGTCTAGGGCCACCTTATCCTACAAGCAGAAATTACAAGAAATGTCAGGTATACATTTTTTTCCTCCACTTATGCTTTAAGCAACCTGCTTCTGATCCATACAAATAAAAACTAGTCAGAGTTTCAAATCTCCTGACTAAGTTATCATTAGCAAGCACTTTTTGAGAGAATAAGCAATTCTAGGGTGCCAGCACAAGCAGGCCAAACATTCATTAGCCATTCTTCATTTTATCCCCATCTTTTTGGGGGCAGAAGAAGCCACAAGTGACCCTCATGATGCTTGGGACCTGCTGACTACACGTGGAGAGGGAGCCTTTTAGCACCTTAGTGCTTTTTACATCCTAAAGAGGCAGAAATCCAGGGATCACTTTACCTAACAGAGTTAAATGATATCTCATGAAGTAGGAGATAAAATTCAAAGGAGGAAAAAAGTAGGCAAAGCAGAATTTAACATTTTCAGCAAATTGATGTTCTTATTTACAATCTAATCAGCATAGCTGAGCTGAGTTAAAATATCAGTGACCTCAGTTTCAGCCAGCCTCAAGTTTCATGCTTCTGAAGCAATGACTGATGTGTAACTGAGGAGATGATTAATGGAATTAGTGTTTTACAGCAGCCAGTCAAGTCCTATCCATTCACAGTATGAAATCTAGATAGGCAAAATAAATCTTTCAAGTAATGGTTCTGGTCTCAAGGGAAAAGTCATCAGTAATGACACATACATCAAGCATCTCATCATAGTTTGAAAGAAGAAATGTCACAAGGTGTTCTGAAGCAAGAGAAAGGCAGTACCACCCTCACGTACCTGTGCAGCTCCAAATGACAGCAGGGCACAGCTTTAAGACAACAGCTGTTGAAGTGTAACTGACAGCCTAATTTGATTTGTATTGTTCATATGCACTAAAACATGCAACCTGGCACAAATTCAGGGGGAGGATGGCAGTTAGGAAAAACATCTTTTCATCTGCAAATTCAGCAAATCACTTCCTTTGAAAATTTGCAAACTGTAATGAACTTTTCCATCCTATGTCACTGTTTAAAGTAGGACCACCTTTGGCTTCCTAATACAGATGTTAAGTTGGTAAATCAATTTATTTGGTCTTGGTTTGATTTATTCTGGTTAGCTAATGTTAATGTATACAGCTCAGAGATCTTGTGGAAAAGTTTTCTTATGTCTTAAACGTCATTAATATTGCTATAAGATCCAGAAAGTAACTCACATAATTGGTCCACTGATATAGATATTTATACAGCAATATCCACTATCAGTATGTCTTAATCCATAACAAGTAAGGTAGCATGGAATAATATAAATATAGGAATTAATGAATGATCAGAAACTATGTGCCTTGGACTATTAGTAATTACAGTGACAGTGTCACAGAAAACAACAATCCTGAACCAGCACTGACCCAAGTCAGCTGAGTCACACTGCTTCAGGGCCTGAGCTCTCTCTGCCTCCCTCCTACTAACTGTGACTCCTCTGGCAGCCAGAACATAGCATGAACCAGAGCAGGCCATCAGGAGCCAGCTGCACACATCAGAACAAGCCCAAACATATAATTACAGTGCATACAAGCCTGATGAAACTAAGTCAATAATAGTGTTCACTTCTTTCTCATAATGAAGACTGACCGTTTCTGCCATGCCATAACACTTGTATGAAACCCTTAACTAATCACATTCAAGACTTTTAAGGGTCTCTAACTCTATGATAGGTTTCAGATTATATGCAAATTTAAGGTAAAGCAAACTCAAAAACATTGTTAAAGGATACTTGATTAGTGTTAGGCTTTTTAATTAGCCTTGAATGACAAATACTTTCAAGCCTCTATTACACGAATCATAACTGATTCAAGCAATTTTTACTTATGACCCCAAGTGATAGGTCTTTCAAGGACTTCTAACTTTCTAGTTCTATGATAAAGTTAACATCTTCTAGGATAAAGTAAAAATTCTTCCATGCTTCTTGTACACAGCTAGCATAAGGAGATTCTCTGCTCACCTTAACATGATCAAAAACCCATGTGTCAAGCTTGGCTGCATCTTCTGCTCCAAAGTCTTCACTTGCTGCTGTGTAACAAAATGTGTAAACGTGATCTCCAGTAGCACCTACAAAAACAACACAGATAGCAGACAAAACTTTTCTTTCTTTTCTCATAATCAACAATACACTAATATTAATGCATAGGAGTAGAATCCTATCAAGAACGACAATACTGAGAGAATCAAAGAAGTTCCATTCTTATTTTATACCTTCCCAGCATTTTTCTTTTTTTTTGTGAGCCTGGACACCATTTTAACTCATTAGTTTATCAGCACCTTACAGGAAGGAGGAGCAATGTTACCCAGTATGCTCAGGTGAGGAAATAAAGTATGGAAAAGCACATTGAACTAGAACAAATCCCAGTTAAAGGTAATGAAACAATTTAGTTTTGAAACAAAGACTTTCACTGAGAAAGTTCTAACACAAGAAGCTACACGTTAAGAGTTTTGTTTGAACACACATTTTTGGTTTTGGGTTTTTTTGTTTGTTTTGTTTGTTTAAGAAAATACTTGGCTTTCAGTTGTTAAACAATCACACAAGACAATGCCCTACCAATGAGGCCCTTTACACAAGAAAGCATATGACATATAAGGAAGGATGGATGTAATTTAGTTACTGAACATCAATTCTAGGAGGAAATGGAATACTGAAAACCAAGGGGTCAACTTCAAAAGACAATATTCAAAGTCTGCATCTTTAAAACATGGACTCAATATGTAAAAAGTAGAACTACTGGGCTATGTTCAGGCATACAGTACAATATGAGGGCAACTGATGTGAAAACACAATACGTGGACAAGACAATTTAATTCTGTACTCACTGTCAAGAGACGAAGCAGAGAAACAGAAAAAAAAAATCTAAGATCTAGAAAAAAGTGAAATTCTCAAGTCCTGGAAAGATATGAAGTTAGGTCAGGCTTAATGAAATAGTTCAGTCACTAGCTAAGCTGTTACAGCTTGGGGATGCTATTTCTACCATGTCCATGTAAAATCCCAGAGGGAAAAATGTTCTTCAATCAGTTGACAGCC
Source organism: Merops nubicus (assembly GCF_000691845.1). NCBI lineage: Eukaryota > Metazoa > Chordata > Aves > Coraciiformes > Meropidae > Merops > Merops nubicus. The sequence goes on along the minus strand of NW_008610299.1, from coordinate 14,200 downwards.
AGAGAAAGATATAGCCAATTTGCTGCATGTCACAATTATATAATGCAGTTTTGTAAGCTTTCAGGCTTGTGAATGAACTAACATCCCAGTATAAGGGAGCTGTTTAACCAAGATTATGTCCAAATCCATGCAAAGTATTCAAGAATTTCAGGCCATGAAGATGAAAGCTGGCACAGATTTTCTGATGCAGCCCCCCTCTATCCCTCAGGAGACATTATTACTACTTACAACCCAGAACACTCATTCAGTTCTCAGTCTCAAAGAAAAGGAAGAAAATACTTCCAGGCATTAAGAAGTGAATTAAGGAGCTCCAATTGGTAGATAAACGAGTTCAAAGGAAGAAACAAGCCCCGGCCATCACTGTCAGGATGACTGATGGTCTAAAGTGTAGAGTGCTGTAGTGGTTTTCTTCAGTGTCACAGCAAAGGAGAAGATCTGTCTTTGAGAAGTGCCACACCAAAGAGCCAAATGAAAGCATGCAGTTTGCAGACCAGGCAAAGGCACAAATCTACTATTTACCCATTTCTAATTTCTACCAGAGGGGAAAAATAAAAATCTCACCAAACCCTGCATTGCCTTAGAGACAAACACTGGCAAAATGAAGCCATCCTAGATAGGTTTCAGAGTGCCTGCATATCTTATAGGATAACTGGGTGTTTTTTTCTAAGAAACCCTACTAAGCAAAACTTTCATTTTAAAGAAACCCTACTATGCAAAATGTTACAAAATCTTATTCTGTTTCTGTTGTTTAAGAGGTGTCAGGCCACAGTATGCCTAATACTCCTCTATAGAATCCTCAGCCATTTCATTGAAGTATTTATTTTATGAGAGAAAAAGGACCTGAATAACATAGACAATGATAGAAAACAAGAGATTTTTCTCTCCCTCCCCAAAACCAACAGGTATCAGATAGCTTTTATGCATTATCCAGTGAAAAAGGTGAAACAATTATGAACATTTTGGCATGTTAAAATACAACCAAGAACAGTCCTATGACTTCATTAATTTGCAACATCAAAAGAGGGAGAAAATGTTAAGCTATGCTCCTCTACCTCCTTTTTGGCTTTTTTTGTAGAAGTAAAGTTTAAGAACAAACACTTGATTCCATTCCCTCCTGTATTATAAAGCTTCTTCTCTTTGGAAGAACGGGAAATACCTTCTACTAAAAGAAGTATCAGTATGAGATAGAAGTACCTTTCTATCAGGAGAAACAATGATTCATTTTCCCATACAGCAACTACTTCTCAGATACGCTGCTGAACTAAACCTTTCTCAGTTTGGGGGGCTTTCCTTCACCCTGCAAAAGAAAGCTCCATTGTTGATGCCACTTAGAACAAGCCATATTGAGAAATGTAATAATGGTATGGTATTACCATTCCACATCCCTCCAGATGACAGCAAAGCCACTTCCAAGTCCCCTGATTATCTTCTTGCTCAAACAAAACTAAGAGAAGGATAAGGATCTGGGAAATCCTTGAATTCCCAAAATATTTTCCCAAGAACTTATCTCCAAAAATGTAAACAGATTACTATGCAAGAAGAGTGTACTACCTTTGCCCTCTCCCCAGCTACCATCATACTATTCCCAAACAGAAGCTGTAATCCAAAGTCACAGGAAATTATTAGGAGATATTTTCACGTTTTACTACAAATTTATGAGGATCAAGCAAAGAACAGAAAAGAGATGGGGGGATTGAAACATTCAGAAGTAGAGGGGGAAAAGACCAAAGTTCAAAAAAGTTCAAGAATGATGGCATATATGATCTACACTTTTTCTAAACTAATATTAGCTTCCACTCCTATCCTGCCTATCACATTTTTCTGTTGTTAATGTCAATACTTAGTATTGCTAAGAACAGCAGCATATGCCCCTAGGTTGTGCCCTTTTCAATTCAGTCTATTTCATTCTGACATTATGGAAAAGGATTTATATGCCCTCATTCTTCCAAGAATAAAACAAAATTAAACTTGGGAGATCCTCTAAATGTTTGAAGTGTCACTGAGTAATCTCTGCATGCTCATATACTAATTGCATTAGGTTGACAAACTTTAAGACACTGTACACCACGGAGAAAAGACCTCAGCTTCAGGAATAGTTACCAGGCAGTTCCTATTTGCATACTTGCACAGTTCTTCCCTTTACACATTATTGTTCTGAAGTAGAAGCAGGATAACCCACAATAAGCTGCTTCTCCAGCTCAGACACTCAAAAAGCATGGCTGCAGTTCCATCACCCGACTCAGTGGGAGCTGCATGCAGAAGAAGAAAAACACCAGCTGCAAGCTTGCAAACAAGAGCTTAATATTAAGTCCTTTTAACTAAGGGCATGTCTCCTTTAGTATGCTGACAGAATTAGGTAAGGCCTATTTAAATAGATGAGTAATAAATCGGGATATTCTCTCCAGAAGCTTCCTTCTTTTTCTCCACCCAGTCTTAAATTCACAAACTAAAAATTAGTCATACACAAATATATAAACTGGAAATATTTAATTCATCTCCTTTTCTAACTCAAAATTTCTGAGTGTCACTATTTTACTACTCAGTAACTACACGTTAAAGATTCACAAAAATGAAACCTTACCTTTTGCAAACATTGGCAAAATATCCGGGCTTCCCCAGCTCCAAGTATATTTGCTTTCATTGAAAACAGAGTCAAATTCCACTGGATTCTCCTTCCACCCTGTTAAACAAACATACCTGGATGTAAATGATGTTGCCAGAAGAGCTCATTGACCGCTAAGAGTGATAGTCAATGCAAAATGTTTTCTAAGTTGTTGGGGGTTTTTGTTTTGGGTTTGGTTTTTTGTTGTTGTTTTTGCTCCCTTCATACTATTTTCACAATGAACTCCACTTTGAGAGTCATGATTCTACTTCCATTTCAACCTCTCTTTGCAATTAATCTCCCATTCATTAAAAAGTGAGCTGAAAACCTAAGCCAATTTCCCAATTCAAGCACACAGAATACCTTCTAAATAGCTAAAACTCTCCTAATTCTAAATCCCCTGTTGTTCTGAACTCAGCTTTTGGCGTTTTAGGGAATAAATTATACCCATATCATACTTCCAAGAGTCACATTCCACCTCTTCAAAATAAAACCTTCAAGATCTTCTGTCTCCATGACAAGGCAACTGACAGAAATACAGAGATGCTTTTAACAACAGTTCCTGTCAATCCTGCATTTGTAGCTGCTGTCAGAAGAACCTTTTGATTACGAATATGGACAAGACCAAGTAATTCCTCTTAATTTCCATGTGCAAACCCAACACACAACAAGTGTTCAGGTGTGGAATCCTGGAAGAAGTAGAGGACCACAAAAAGGAACAAGTCGGTAATGTGATGTTGATTGTTCCACTATTAACCAGCAAGCATGCAGTAACAGATCTGGACAAAACACATAGTTAGGGTTTTTGCTTTTTTTTTGCTACTAATTCTCCAACTCAGCCTAACAATGGTTCAGCAAAGGCACTGCAGTTCACATTCCTTTGCAGTATCTACTTAGCCATTTCCCATTACAATCCAAATGATAATAAAACCACTGTTACATGAAAAGGTCACTCCACAAGATACTTCTGCTTTTAGACTCAGGGTGATAAATTTTACCATGTTACAAAGTATTAATTCATGCAAGTTATTTTCATAGCTGTCAATATTAAGAGCAGGAAATTAATCCAGAATTATTCTTTTCAATATAATTTTGGTATACAAACTACTATGCAGGCATTTTTCAACAATCATTTAGAAGACCAGCACATCACTGAAACACCTTATTTTAGAGGAGAGTGTTCAGAGCTCTAGGACCAGCATACCTTTAGCAACTGCACTGACATCTTCATAAAACCCAGCTATCAGTGCAACATGCCCTGGTCTGGATTCTGTTGGGACTCGGGTGTGAGAGACTCCCCAGCTGCCACTGTTCTCTAGAATACTCCTGAAAACAGGACACAAGGGAGTTAATGCTGATGACTTGCAAGTACAATGAACTGCAGATAGAGTGTCACAGGTATATGTGAGGCAGGAAATAATTAAAAAATAAAAGCCCAGAATAAAACAGGTTTTCACCACCGCCTGCTGTGCAGCAAAGCAAGCAGAATGTTAACCTGCAAGTAGTTCTATATTATAACACCCCACAGAGAACATCACCATTGTGGCCTACCAGCACTGCAAACAGAGGGCTGGTGTTCAAATGCACCTAGAGTCGGCATACTATTTTGTTCTGCTGCTTTCTACTATAGCTTACTTCCCTGCCCTCCAACAGACTGTTTCTGCCTGGTGCTACTTTACTTTGGTATTTCCATTTATCTTGAAAATGTCTAGTTCAATCTTCTCTTTCTTATTAAATATGCTCAATTATAATCAGCTCTTGTGACCATGTCTGCCTTTATCTCTGTTAATATTGGAAGTCAGCATCAAGAGAATTTAAAAACTACATACATCTAAGGTGCAAATTACTTCAGAAACATGGAGAAAATTTAAGTAAATCTTCTATCTTTTGCAATTACACCAAAGAGAAGAATACATTCTCATCACATATACAGAAACACAAATTTTCTAGGGATTATGCACATACAAGGACAAAGTCCTAGTGTAAGAAACAGCCTCAAACACCTCTTGTCTGCTGAAGAAATGAATAACTGTAGCCTGTCAGAGAGCAAGCAGTGAGCATCACCATATGCTGTTTTCTTGTCTCCATCTTCTGGAAGAAGAGAAAGATTCACCACCCACTTGGAGAGTAAGGGGAGGAAAAAAAAGAAAACAAAAACCACCAGGATATGCCTTATATTAATAGTTAGGAAAAAAGCAGTAGAATCTTCTGAATAAATTCAATGCTGTTTTTAAGCATCAAAGCTGGCAGAAAATTGTATTTTTGTTGGTGAGGATATAAGGTACAAAATTTGCTATATTTTTATTGGATGAGTTTTAGACCAAGTATATTCTAAGTTCATGCTTTGTTGCTTTATTTTTAACAGAAGTTTTATACAGCTGTTAATTACAAGGCCCATCCACTCAGCTCTAATTATATTTCTCACTAGTGAAGTAAGAATCAAACCACAACCTAAAATTTCAGGCTCCACCCTAAGCTTGCAGGATTCACAATTTGCTTGTTGTTTGGTTTCTGAATTCATCTTAGACCTCACATTCTCATCTCTACTTGAAAGTTCACAGGACTATCTTGAATAGCCCAAATATTACAATAAAAAATTTAAAAAGTAATATAGCACTCTGACATGTTATTCCTAGCTCTCATCTCAGCTAGGTTTTAAGACAAATTGTACTGAAGAAAGTAGTAATTTGAAAAAAGATTTAAGTATCAAAGTGGTTTCTAATTTATTCTCACTGGAGAATGAAGAAAATGCATTTCACTAGACAAAAATAAAACACTTTCAGTCCACCTCATACTTCACTGTCACAACAGGCAGGAAATAGTTTTAATTAGCATTGGATTTTTATTAAGTTGGGAAGTAATCCTTTGCCTTTGCTTTTGTGGGACTGTATCCTAGGATCTGAAATCAACAATACACACAATGAAGGAAAAAAAAAAAAGCCATACATTGTCATTTTCCTGTTCAAAATTCACTTAGCAACCTTGAATTATTTCAAAGCCTTTTACTCAGAAGAATCATTTAAAAATTAATTTCCTTGAAAGTATAAACACTAGCTACCTGTAATAACAATGATGAATATGGGTAGAATATAGTAATAGAGCTGAAACATGACTGGCAAAGAAGAAAACATCTTCCCTGAAATCATCACCACAGTAATTCAGACTACTTGTAATCCCTCACAGCTATCACAACACTGCTGAAAAAGATTTTTCAAGAATATTTGTAAGAGAAAAGACTAGGTACTTGTCATGTATCAGCTGGTAAACTGCTCCAATCCTGATGGTTATTTATTATTTAATTTATGTACCTACTAGAAGTTTGCTTCTATGTATAGCACACTGCTACAAGAGTGGTTCTCGCTTATTTAAAGCTAGTCTTTCCTTACTAACAAGGCAGTAGTTCCCAAAGTGCTCCACCTGGCTGAGACAAAGGTAATCTGGCTGTTGTTGACCACTACTATAAAACAGATAAGGGACTGAACACTTGGCATTTAGGAATGAGTGTGCAAAAAAAGTGAACTTTATAAAAAACTGCATATACTTTGCGTTGATATTATTGAAAAAAGATCAGACAAAAACCACTTGGCAGAATAAAAAAGCAAACATTTTTAGCAACCAGCTTCTGATCTTGTCAGCCTATTTACAAGGTTCACTTAAAAAGTTGTGTAGCTTAAAGTTTCAGTGACAAAACACTGAGCCTCTTGCTTTGAAATTGTAGTAGCATATGTAATATTGCTGAAGAAACAAAGCCTGTAACTCCACAAACAAGGAACAGCAGAGATAGCAAAAGTGCTACCTTCCCAACACTGGGCAAGCTAGTGCATGGTTTCACTTTTTATTTCTAGATAAATGTGATATTGCTGAATGGCTGAAATTTAAAAACTCAAATCACTTAATGGCATAAAATAATCCATTATAACTCTTTCCCAAGCACCACCCAACACTTCCCCAGTGGTGGAGCCATTATGGTGTCCACTGTTTGTTGATGGTGCAAGGGACCAACAGTTTTACCACTAAGACAAGAAACTGCTTTGGAGGAAATGTGAAGCCTGCTGCTAAAAGACAACATGGAAGACTCACACTGATGTGGCAGACATCTGCCAGTGGCAGACAGCACCTCACAAAAACACTACAACAGGAGAAGCAGGTACAAGTAATCCAGTATAAACTGGCCAATAGTGCAGGAAGGGCTCCTCAGATTTCTGCAGTAGACTGCAAACACCCCAGCAGCTTCAGAAGACTGATTATTTGGGTTTGCTCTAGTATTTGAGCCAAACCAGTGCTATTACACAAAGTAGTCTTATTTAATACTGTCTACTTCTTTTAGTCTATGAAATTATTTGTTTTATGATCAAATCATTATCTTGGTTTAAGGAAACAGGGAAGTTTGGTGAAGTTTAGCTTTAAGCACTCAAAGACATGACTTTTAACACTTTTTTTGGCAGAACTAGTTTTTCACAAATCATTCCATTAAGCAATCAGACACACTAGAGAGCGCAACAGAGGCAGCAGGGTCACGCCTGCAGGAAGGGTGGAACAAATAGGAAGTGGCAGCCTGCTGTTAGATCCGTTCAGACCATCTTTTTTAATCACTCCTTAAAAAGCTTCATCAGTAGCTTAGAAGACAAGCATGTTAATGAACTGCTACTCCTAGGAACACCTAGGAACCAGCTTATATTAACGACTCCGTTAGGCTTCAGAACTGATACCATGCTGATGTGAATAAAGTTCACACTCCTCTCAGTACCTGGCTAGCTGTGATTTTCAGAGGACCATATTAGCTCTGTTTACTCTGTTCATGGTTTAGCAGCTTTACTGACAATAAGGGACAGCAACTCAGACTAGAGTCATGCATTTCTCCAGAGTGTGACTCTGCAAAGCTTGTTACTCCAAAGGCAGAGGGAAGGCAGTACCCAAGCCATGACAGCTGCCATTATTCCCCCTGCTCTCCTTCCAAATTTACACAGACCTGCCTCCAGAAGCAAAATCTTCTGGATGGGGAGTGTTTTCAGCTGGACTTACCGCAGGTAGGGTGCTGGAGGTGTCCCACTGCTGCTCAGTTCATACAGTGCATCTGCCCGCAGACCATCGGCCACAAAGAGCACGAGACGCTTCGCTGGAGGCGGCAGTGGAGTCTGCTGAGGAGTCATACCATGAACCAGGGGAGAGCTGAAGTAGATGTCAAAAATGGAGACCAAGAACACACAATGCACAAGCAGACCAGCGAGTATGAAGACTGGTATAGCCATGGCAACAGTGGGCTGGCAAGGTAAAGTCCAACACTGAGAGGGAGTGAGGAAAATAAAGTTAGGCACATGAGATTTATCAAAATCAGTATTTGTTTGTTATAGAACAGGAGACCCATAACCACAGACATTTACCCAGGATCTGTAATCAATCTGTGCTTCCAAACAGCTTTTTCCCAGAAGTTTTGGTCAAAAGTCATCGTGTAGCTATTTCAGACTTTCATACAGTCATTACATCTCAGCAACTCACCTCTGGTGGTTAGTGGGGTATCAGATGGCTTCAAAAGACCATTGAATCAAGCCACTTTGTCTGATATTTAGCAGTTTTTTGGTACCTACATCAGTGACAGAAGACTCATAGCACAATGTCTTCATGAACATGTTACTGTCTGCTGGCTGACTGCATGACAACGTTGAGTAGTGTTCAGGCAAACATACCCAAAGACAACTAAAGAAAATCATGCTACAGCAAACATCCGTCCAAAGCTGCTTTAAGTTTACTCTCAGCTCTGGGCCCATTATCTTCTGCCTTGAAACAGAAAATTTGTTTAGAAGAAACAACCTTGCTTTGCTGAGTGTGAAACACTATTCCTCTTCTAAAACAGGTGACAAAAGCACAAGAGATGAAGGATTATGTTTCATGGATAATGCTATTCCCTTTTTTATGTTTTTTTTTTCTGCCCTGTTGTCCTCTGAAGTCAGGTTAGGGATATAAATACCCTTAGTAGCAGGTACACTGGATATGTACCTGTCTGCCCCACATACTGAGGGGTCCATATGATGCGGGCTGAAGGCAACAGGTACGTGTGTATCAGCTCAGGTACGTGTGGGCTCTGAGCCTGAATGAGGCTTGGTTTTGACAGTTATCTGAATCTTCTCTCACTGATGTAGGTACCAAAAACCTGCTAAATACGAGACAAACTGTTAGTGCTGTTCAAGTTCCTAACTTATTTAAAGATGAGCTAACTATCAACCTTAAGAAAACAACACCTCTATCCATGAATTTAGAAACAGATGTTCCTAATAAGCGCGAAGGTTCAGCTCTTCAGTTCCCTGTGTAAGCACACACTTGTCTCTAAAGAAACTGTTTCAGAATTCAGTTAGTTCTTCTCAGTGACAACACACGTGTTTATCTTGTTACTTACAGAATTCCAGTAGCTGGACACAGACAGCCACCACACAGTAAGACTATTATTCTTAAAAAATAAAGAAAAAAGGCTTCACTACCATATAACCTTAACTATGATCAAAAGTCTGAAAGATCTTTTTTTTAAATACAAATTTTAAAGGGTCAGAAGAGATGGATGAAAAGAAAAAACCATGCACTAAAAAAAGATTTGAAAGTTAATATATATTTTTACTTACTAACCCAAAGAAAATTCGGATCTGCACTTAGCTTCACCATAACTAGAAATTCCACCCATTTTCCCTAGTGAAATACAGATGCAGCAACTCCAACCCAATGTAATTAGAAACATTAATACAGCACTTTCTCACTTTAGAGATCTGGAGAGAAAAACCACATACCAAGATTAAAATAACTAGATACAACATTCCAAAGAGACAGGGTAGTCACACTGAAGTGATCAAACAAAAACTTTTCATTCATCAGGACTGTACATGCTTCTATGTCTACAAGTGAGATTCCAAGAGAGACTTGGAATATTTGTATCAGTTCGTCCATTTTTTAAGTTCTCAGGGTTCCTGTATGAATTTAAATACACAAAACCACAGCCACAGAAATACCATTAGGTTGAATGCCAGACCTCATTTTATTCAGTGCTGTATTTCCCATAGGGCTTTTTCTTTTGATGTAGTGTTTGACAAGAGAATCCAAACTACCCATGCCTTAAACTGATTAGTCTAAACATCCTACTAAACAAAGCAGTTACTTCAATCAGATACTTGCATACAGTATATAGAACAGTATACTCCCAGTGCTACAGTTCTGTAGCTTAACATATTCTAAATTCTTTTAATTAAAGTGTTAGCAACCTAATCTGTTTTGAGCTATTTCTCTTTACTTTAACCCTCCAAGGCCTGAACCCTTGCTTGCAGCAAAAATTGCAATCAACACAATTCAAATTTAAAGCACAATCTGATCAACACAATTTCAAACGTACAGTCTAAGACCACAGAGATTTTCTTTTGCAACCACAGTTTGACTACATTACACTACGTTGCTAGCCTGAAGTTCATTTAAGATAGCTGATTTGTGAAATACATCCTCTTCAAACATCTAAAGTATCATGGAAGAACAAAACATTTCCAGTAACTGCTTTTCAAGGAAGCTCTTCATTACTGCCTTAGTTTCTCTGGGAATTCCAAGCCAGAGCACCCATCCTACCCATGCAGCACAAACACCCAAGACCAGGCTTATTTGGACAACTCTCCACAGGTCCATTCCTCTGTGTCTGCTCCTCTCAACACATGGCATGCCACTAGGAGCCCACCCACATTTCATCTCAGTCCACAGGACTAATACATACTTGACTATCAAGAAGCATTAAAGAAAAGCAAGCAGGCACATGGATGACATTCCTTGCAGAGATCTCTAACAGTTCAACAGGGATGGTGGGAGAGATCTCACACAGCAGAGCAAGGAGTCTGTATCAGAAAAAAATGACTATGCACATTAGTCCTCCCAAAGGGAGATGATGTCCAGGGGAAGGGCAAGGCTTGGGTCTTTGCATGCAGTGTGTCAAGCTTCTGGTTTTCACCCACGATTCTGAAACATTAGTTTGCCTAAAAGGTATGGCAATACAAATGAAAAATGAGGAAACAGATTTCCAAAAAAGCTTTTCCTAGAGACCAAAGACAGCCAGAGGGATCCTCACGCACACTGCCTGTGACAGACCCTGCAACCACCATATATACAGACCAGGTTCTGAGCCATCCTACTGCAGATAAAACAGTTGCCAAGACAACACATTCAGTCATTCAAATTCACTGAATTAGAAAATTTACTTACCAGAGACCTGACAAATACATCTGGAAAGAAACAGATTCAGATACTAATGAACTAAAGTATCCCCTGTCAAAAAAATGCCTTCACTAGGCCCCTCTGAACTTGCAAGTACCATAGGCAAAGACAGACATGGGTGGAAGCCAGTGAACAATAGGCTGAAATGGCTCCATACTATATAAAACCAGCCTGCATTTTGAGAAGGGGCTTGTCTCAGTGATCCACTGCTGCGCAGAAACAGGTCTTGGCTGACACCACTTCATTTCTTGGCTGAATTGCTACCAACTAGTAATTCACACAGTTCTTTTAACTAAAGAATGCCAGTAAGACAGGACATGAAAGAAATCAAAAAGAGCATCAGAGGGTCCTTTGTCTCTTCTAGAAAGGGAGATAAAGCAGTTACCCCAGCTACAATCTAAGTTAAGGCTGACTGAGCTGACATGACTCCCACCAGAATTTCACTATCAACATTCAATTGTAAACTTTTTTATTTCAAGTGTTCTATGCCCTGCAAATCAGATGACAACCCTCTTGTCTTCTTTGGGAATGCCAAAGTCACTTGAATTCACATTTGCAGGTATTTAAACTTCTTAAATCTAGGATGGGCTACCACCTTCCTTTCTGCTGTGGAACAAGATAATTTTGCCCATGCATTTCCAGCTACTTATATGAAGAGTCATTAGTTAATGGATCCAAGACTAGAGAGAAAAAAAAATAAATCTTTTCTTGGAGCAACCATCCATCCACTGGAACCCTATTACTAAAAGTCAACTTACCATGGATCATTGAATTACAAAAGGTAAACCATCCAGGAAGAAAGCAAAGGTAAAAGACAAAGGGACCTCTCGGATTTATGAAGGGATCTAGAGAGAAAACGAGGATTAACACCACATAACATTTGTGCTGTGTAACTGCAGCTACAAACATCTGTGGCAGGAATGGAAGAAAAAGGTGAGTATTTCTCACTACTAGTATGAACTGGGACTCTTGTAGTCATCTCTCCATTGCGCTCCTGCATGAGGAGCCATCAACATGGAGAGGGGAAGCTAAATATTTATCTTGAGAAAATCCTTTACCTGACAAGATCTGGACATGATCTTCATCAGACAGAAAAAGGAAATTTAAGAAAAAGGAGATTTGTGGATAAACCTGTGTAGCTCTCCTGTAACACCTGGGTTTTTTTCTGCCTATGATATGCTCCAGCATCACACCTTTTTTTTTCTCCCACCCATTTCCAAGATGAGTGGAATCATCAGTTGATCTGTGTTCTCAAAGATGCAGTGCAAGGTCTTGGACTGCAAGTCCAAGGAGGCAAGTCACTTAGCAATAAACACTGCCTCCAAAAACAGTTTGAATCTGCAGGTCCAATGTGGGAACCAGAGGCTGACCAGGATCTTGTAAGTGTTCTGACAAGCCTGTCAGCATCAGGAGGAGCTGCAAATGGAAGCATTAATATCAAACTCCTTGGTGCCTAGCAGCTTTCTGGCACACTTTTCTGGATGGCAAGAAGAGAAAGCGACTAAAATTTGGGTGCTTAGATGTGCCTCAAACCCATAGTGTCTACTCTCATGCCTTCTAGGCACAGAGAAAGACCAGCTAGCACTGCATATGCATCTGCCATAGCAGGAAACAGGCCTCTCTATACGCGATTTCTCTGTATCTCATATGAGCTACAGAAATAAAATCCAGCTTCTATGAGAACTACACAAAGGAAAAGAGTCCTCCAGTTTTCACCTCCCCCCTTCATTTAGAGGTCATCATGAGCAAATTTCTTTGTAGGGCCTGTTGCTTTATGGTTCAAGTCAGAAACTTCACAAAGCATGCTAAAATGAAGAAATAACACAGAATCATAGAATTGTTTGGGTTGGAAAAGAGCTTTAAGATCATTGAGCCCAACCATTCACCCAACTCTATCAAGTCCACTGCTAAGCTATATCCCTAAGCATCATACCTACATGACTTTTAAACACATCCAGGGATGGTGGTTCAACCATTTCCCTGGGCAGCCTGTTCCAGTACTTGATAACCCTTTCAGTGAAGAAAACCTTCCTAATATCCCACATAAACCTTCTGTGGTACAACTTGAGGGCACCTTCTCTTACCCTATCACTTGTTACTCAAGAGAAGAGACTGGCACCCGTCTCTTTACAAGCTCCTTTCAGGTAGTTGTGGAGAATAATAAGGTCTCCCCTCAGCCTCCTTTCTTCAGGCTAAACAACCCCAGTTCCCTCAGCCACTTCTCATAAGACTTGTGCTATTCACCAGCTTAGTTGCCCTTCTTTGGGCCTGCTCCATCACCTCAATGTCTTTCTCGTACTGAGGGGCCCAAAACCGAACACAGTACTCAAGGTGCAGCCTCACTACTGCCAAGGACAGGGCAGCGAACCCTAAACCTGGTGCTGACGTGCTGGGATATAAACCCCCAGCCCTGAATGAGGGTTGGCATATGGGTGATGACCACACAAGAAAGACCCTCCTGACTGGTTTTCACCCAGAGTCTGGCCAGCCTTGAGTGGGAACCAGTTAGGCCGCCTTCCACATTAGCTGGGAGGCAGGGCGAGAGGCCACCTCTATAAGAACTGACTCTGCTTGCAGTGGGGTTGGGAGGTTTGCCTACACAGGGCATGTGCTGTGTGGGGATTCTGTCACTGAAAGGGCTCCCTGATTCTTCATGGCAAGTGGAGTTCCCAGGATGTTGGAGAAAGATCATGAGTCCCTCTCTGGGAAATTACCACATAATTGGACTCATTGCCTGGCTGATCCCATCTCCCACACCTTGGTTCATGAGGCAGCTCGCTCCCTTCTCCACATTATATGCTGTGAGTGCACTGACCCATTCCTCCCTCTGCTTGTCCAGCATGTTGCTCTGCTGTGTGATGTGGTGGCAGAGGGAGGAATTTGGCTGCTCTCTGCCCATTAATGAGAATATCATTCTATATCAGTCAAGCAGAATAGCTGGCTACAGTATTTCTCACACAAACCAGTCTCCCATTGGGCCTCTTGGCTGTACTGTGTTTCCAGCAGACATCTGGGAAGTTGAAGTCCCCCACAAGAACAAGAGGGAGTGATTGTGAAACCTCTCCCAACTGCTTACAGAGTATTCCTTCTGCCTCTTAAAAAAGGGGATTAAGCACTAGCTTATAAAAAAAAGCAAAAGCCACAGCTGTCAAGAGGAAAAAAAAAAAAAAAAAGTATTGAACATACACACCCCTTTTCACTTTGGCAGACAAGAAGCCAGAACTAAGTATTACTAGTGCAAAAATATCTCTGTCAGGTGCCTGGCCATCCAAAAAGTGGATAAACAAACAGTGACTTGAAAATATCTTACAACTTTCTGTCAAGAAAAGTTAAGTGAAGGATATGGATGAGAAGCTCAACATGAGCCAG
>NW_008610298.1:587-6939 GCF_000691845.1 Merops nubicus | reverse complement strand
GAGTCCCCGCCGGTTTGGGCCTGCCCAGGCGGTAGCTGCCCCTGCCCTGCGCACGGCAGGGACCTGCCGGAGCAGCTCCGGGGCCAGAGGTCTGTCAGGGGAAGCTGCCGTGACCCGGCCCGGAGCATGGGCTGTGGTCCTGCCGTGGCTGCTGGTTGGTGTGACTGCGGCCCCGGCACCGTTGCTGGAGGTGCTGCCACCGCACCGAAAGCACGGACGGTGGCTCATTGCCTGTCCCCACAGTCCCCGTACAGCTCCGGGGCCTTGCAGAGCCCCATCTGAGCTCACCCGTGTCTCAGCTGGTTCCATTTGCAAAGACGTTTGAGACACAAGTAACTCATCTGCAGCTGGTGTTGATTCAGGTAGCAGGGGCCTTGAAAGAGCAGTTGGAAGAGTTTGTTCTTGAAAGGTCAAAGAACAACTCGGTGCAGGCTGGATGAGCGCTGGTGGATATTCTCATCTGTACCAAGCTGTGCCTGTCAGACGTTGTCTCTGGGTCCCTCCATCTCTGTGCTCTGCCCCTGGGGTAGTCCAGAGCAGCCCATCTAACTCACCCATGAAATTACTTAAATTAGTTCATCAGTTTAAACCTTCTAAATGAGCAGAGTTTAGCTGGGAGCCCTTGTGCTCCCTGCTTGGTGTCTGTAACCTCTTCCTGCTGCTCTGTCTCATCGTTTGGGTGCAGATCCCCCTGAACAGCTTTGCCTGTTTGCTTCAGCAGCCACGTGAGAACTACACTGAGCTGGGACTAGAGACCTGCCTGGTCACTGGTCACCTTGGAGTGATCTAAATACTCTGGTTTTCTAGTACAGAGCTGTATTTAATGTGTATGTAGCTTTAAAAGTCTAATAAATCTCTGTTTTCTTCCATCAAGCTTGCAGCCCCTTTATTCAGGCAGCCAGATGTTACGCCAGGCCTGTGAGGAGGAAGAGGAAAGGTTTGTCAGCACTGAGGGGACCATGGGGCAAAGTGTTTCACTGTCGTTGCCAGAGCTGTACCTGACGCTGCAGGAGGAGGGTGTTGGGTGAAATGAGTGGGCTGCACTGTGAAGATGCAGAACTCTTCATGAGAGGAGAGAGGAAATACAGTCCCTGGTGCAGGACTCTGCAGTCCTGCAGCTTACTGGTGTAATTAGAAGGGTGAGGGATCCAGACTCCTCTTGGTAGTGCCAAATGATGTAACGAGGGGCAGTGGTCCCAAAGAGCAGCTTGGAGATGCTCCAGCTGGACACAGAAGGGAAGAGGATTCACCAGAAGGGCTGTGGGATGGGAACATGTCACAGTGGGGCTGGGCAGCATCTGTCCTCAGAGTTTCCAAGGTGTTGCTAGACAAACGATGACAGTCCCACTTCAAAGGGGAGATGGGACTAGAAACTTCATAAGATCCCTTTGCAAACCCTTTTCTGATTCTGTGCCTCTGAGCTTGCAAGGAATTTTTTTCTAGAGGTGGCTCAGAGAGCTCAGCAGCTCAGGGATATGGGGGAAATTAGCAGTTGTCTTTAGCAAGAGATGACTGATCTCAGTGGACTGTATGCCATGTGGTTAGTCCAGGGTGCTGGGGCAAGACTTTATCCACTCAGTTCTTCCCATCTCAGCTTGATCTCTGCAGTTCTTCCTTCTCCTTTGGAGCATACCATCTGTCCTCTTTGCAGCTTGTTTCCTCTGACCTCCCTGGCAGGTGTGTTCAGAGGGTGACTTTGTGCTGCTCTTGCTCAAATGGTGATCTTCTCTTTGTAGAATTCCCCAGCCATTTGGATGATCTTCCTCCCACAATGCTGAAGAAAGACTATGCCAATCTCCCAGTGATAAACAGGTATGAGCCCGGGGAGGGGAACAGCTGCTGTGTGCAGAGCTGGGCCTTCACACAGCCACAGCCCGTGGTGCTGTCCCCAGCTGAGCACCAGCTGTGCTCTGTGGCTGCTGCTGTGCAGCTCCAGAGCTTCAGAGGCGTTTTGAAAGGAAGGTTTGCAAAAGCAGTCGCTGCTGAGGGCTGTCTGAGGGGTTGCTGGACTTCGGGTAAGGTTGGGTGCTGGTTGCCCCCAGGGCGTGCAGTTCCACAGCTCCAAAGGAGAGGCTGCTGCTGAAGCTGGGACCCGGCGTTCAGGGTTTCAGTGCTGGGATTCCAGAGCTGCTGGTGCGTGGTGCACGGAGAGCCCCCAGTGGTGCCTCGGAGAGTTTCACCCAGCTTGGGAAGAGCCGGTCTTAAAGTTGGTTATTTCAGCCTTGTGCACTTCCTAGGGGGTTCATCTTCAGCACCCAGTGCACATCTAAATGGTTTTGGAACAGATAAACCTTCATCATCATCTGAAATGGCTGTGCTTCCCAGAGCAGCAAAACTGCTCAGTCCTCCTGTAACCTCAGCTGTGATTTTTCTTAGGAATACAAGTTTGTATCTGACAAGTTTGGGAGGGGAGTTCCTGGCAATTCGTGGAGTAAATTAAAGTTGAGAAAAGTTAATACATTCTGAAAGCCAAACCTCACTTCTCTTGTTACATATATTTTGTTTCTAGCCAATAAACTAACAGTGATCTCCTTGCAGTGTTGATGATGTGGTGAGGAGGCTGTTGTCCCTGGAGATGGCCAGCCAGGTTGGTGTCATTGTTCCTGTGTGAAAACCCCTGGAAGGTCTGGTGAGCACACGTGGGTTAGACCTGTCCGTGTTGTTAAATACTCCTCTTGTTTAAGAGTTGCTCAGGGGCTGCAAATCTGGGGCTATGAAATACATGGGAGTGACAGGTCTTGTATGCTCTTAAAATGTGTCTTCCAGCCTTCTTTGTGATAATGACTGCACACTAAAATGAGAGAAGAAAACACCATTTCTTGCTGGTTACTGCTTAAGCTAAAAAAGATGTGAAATGAGAAGGCTCCCACTGCTTGCTGTCAGTTCCAGCCCTGTCCCTCAGCACCCTCCTCCTGTAGCCCTGGGGTGAGGGGTGTGCCTGGCCCCTGCTTTGAACAGGGGCTGTTTGTGTTCTGCTGAGATCTTTTCATGGCACTTCACTGCTGTACTCTGGTACACATTTTGTGATGGGCATTGAGTAAAGCTGCACATTATAAAGCCTTTATCTGGGCTTTGGGGAAAAAAGCTGGGGTGTCTCAGACGTTTAGTGCTCCTGAGAAAGTGACAAGCTCTTTTCTGTTCTGCACAGAAGGAAAAGATGAAAGTAAAGATACAGCAGCTGGTGGAGAAGGTCAGGAGGTCACCCAGTGACAATGGCTCCTCTGAGGTGCAAGGTAAGTTAAAAAGGTAGGAGGATATTGATGGCAGATCTCTGCTTTTATTCAGCTGTTCCCACTGCAGCACTTCAGGTTTCCTGTAGTGGTTAGGAGAACCTCCTTCAGGAGAGCCCCTGGGAGGCTGGTAGCCTGCAGTGTGCCCTGGGGGACCTCCCCAGGGTTTGGGAATGCTGCAGAGGCAGAGGGTGTGCTGAGCAGCAGGTGTCTGCTGGGTGCCTCCCAATTCCTACTCCACACCCACCCTCCAAAGGCAGCATGTGCTCTGTTGTGCTGGAGGTGCTGCTGGCACACAGCATTCCACTGCACTCCTTACTGAAATGAGGGAATGGGTTTAGCCACAGAGCCCAGATTTCCTTCTGCCTCAGAGAGCTCTGGGTGAGGCCTGGCACAGGGACAGTGTGGGGCTGAAGGCCACTCTGCCCTGGCCACACTGTGCTGCTTCAGCACTACCAAGGGCCTTTGGTTTCCCAGGGTGCCACCAGCACCTTTCCCCAAAGCCTGAAATCCCAACGAGCTGGCTGCTGCCCTTACAAAGAACCTCTGAATTTGTGTCTGCTTCTTCAAAGCTTAAACCAAGTGAAGAGAAAGGAATGTAAAAGCCACCAGTTGTTGAGTTTCCAGAGGCATTTTCCAGATAAATTCACATGATCTGTTGTTAGAATTTTAGCCTCTGATTGAGCAGCTCCATAAGAGCCATAGTTGAGGCCGGGGTTGTGGGCTACATTCTGTGCTTGGTGTTGCACTTCCCGTGGTAAGGAGGGAGCAGCAGCCCTTGGCTGGCAGGGGAGGGAGGGCAGAGGGAGCTGTCACCCTGAGGCTGCTGCTCTCTCATGGCTCCTTACCTCTCTGTTGACAGTTGCTGTACTGACTGCCAAGATACGCACCTTGGAGGAGCATCTCCAGAGGCACCCCAAGGTAACTGCCAGGGGCTGGAGCCCACGTGTTCACACAGCAGCTGGGGGGGGTTCCTCCCTTCAGAACAAAAGGGGTTCACTCTGGGGACTGTGGCTTCCTGGAGGCTTGTACAGTAGTTCTAACTGTTCGTGGTGCCAGTCTGGGAGTCTGCTGGCTCAGCCACAGCTTTGTTCTCACCACCTGGCACGTGGGGTGTTCTTTGTTGCTGGATGGGTGGATTTGGCTGAGCAGATACTTTTGAACAGGGCTTAGCTACATTTATCCTTGCTACAGATGTGGCTTCTCCACATAGTTTTCCCTGTAGTTCATGTTGTCACTCCAGCAGCTGTGTTCTCTCTCCTGGAGATGTTTAGTGGTCAGGGCTGCATTGCTGCTGTAACAAACCACTTTCCTACCTAAAGCTGCCTGGGTTCAGAGCCCAAATTCTAAACAACACAACTGTGAGTTTATGAACAAGATATTTCAAAGATTCTTTATGCTGTGCTAAAGGTGGGAAATGGATTCATCAATGGCATTTGATAAAAATTGTGTAATTATTTGTTAATCTTAAGCGTTTGAAGGATGAACCAGCACAGAATTTAGTTTTATAAAAGCTACAAGTTGTGCCAATTGTTTCAGCAGAAGAGGCCTTTGGAAATGACTTGGGCAAAGGCTGCTTTTCACACAAAGTGCTCCTGTAGGGTAGGGACGTTTCCCCCACAGGGGACTGCCCTGCGTGGCGTGGCTCTAGCTTGGCATCTTCTCTTCCAAAGTACAGCCCACACGGTCAGGTAGAGCCAAGCCCCATTTTATTTTCACATTTAATTTCTGGAAAAACAAAGGTAAATGCTTCTGTGTTGCTTCTGGAAGAATACATTTTGGGAGGAGTGGAGTTTGTATCCAGTAGACCTTCCCTACAGCCTTTGCCTCCAGCCGTTGCAGCTTTTGGCACTGCCTGAAGCTGCACACGCTGAAGTTGGTCCTTGGGGTATGGGGGGGAAGGTGCAGACACAGAATGAAGAAAGCAATTGCAGCGAGAAGTAAATTAAGTCTTTGCAGATCTCCTTGTAGTGACCTAATGTGCTTGTAGTATCCGCCAAGAAAAATTGCCCTGAGGTGCCGTCCTTAACCTGGTTGTTTCCTTTCAGCCGTAATCTGGCCTGTTGTCAGTAATTTATTGGGATGGAAATAAGATCTGTCTGCCTCTGTGAACACCAAGTGCTTTGCAGGATAAAAACAACCGTCGGCGCATGCTGATGGCCACAGACCAGAGGAAGAAGCTCCTTTCCTACCTGCGCCGGGTCCGCTACGACACCTTCGAGAACACCTGCAAACAGCTGGACATCCAGTACACCCTGCCCCCCCCCTACACCAGGAGGGCCACCAAGCGCTGGCTGGTGAAGAAGGCGTTCTGCCGCAAGGTAGGGAGCAGCCCGGGGGCTGGGCAGGGGAAAGCCCTGCACAGGAGGGCACAGCTGAGACAGAGGAGACCACCAGGGAAGGCCTTCGACCCACGCTGTGGATCTGAGGAGCCAGGGGACTGTAGGGACGCCCATGAGCTCGGCAGGGAGCTCCACAGCAGTTAGGGGGTGGGCAGTGGCGTGTGTGCTGTGCTTCAGAACTTCACCCTGTGCTGCTGCTTCACTCAGAACGTGTGATTCAAACCAGCATTGTTCCAAAGCCTGGTATGGGAACTAGTCTGTGAGACAGTTAAATGTGGTGGTGCCTTCAGAACAGAGCTGTGGGCACGTGCACTGTCTGCTCCCAGGTTCTGTGAGGCCTCTGGTGTAACTGCCGTGCACAGCGTGTCTCAGGTGTAACCGAGAGAACCAGCAACCTGGACACACCTTCAGTCTGTAGGTGTGAAACTTCAGTCCAGCAAAATTACAGCCCAAAGGCTGGGTGGCCCTGAGGGAACACCTCGGGGTGGTGCCCTGGAAACGGGCTGGCTGCGGTCCCAGCCCTTGCTGCATGGTGCCCTCCGTCCCACAGCGGCGGTGGGGCAGCTCTGCTCAGAGGCTCCATCCCTCCCCTTCCTCACCTCCCTGTGCTCCTCCTGCAGGTTTTCGAGGAGGCGCAGAAGCTGAAGGCTGCAGAGAGGCTGAGGCAGAGGCAGGCGAGCGAGGCGGCGCGGCGCGAGGGGACGCCGGTGTAGCGCCCGGTGACGGGTGACCTTCAATAAACAGCCACCTACAGACCTGCTGCCTCTGCACTTCCCTGTG
>NW_008610298.1:0-542 GCF_000691845.1 Merops nubicus | reverse complement strand
TACAGACCTGCTGCCTCTGCACTCCCCTGTGCGCGTGCCCTGCGCCCTGCCGAGCGCCCGGACCAGCACGCTGGGGGGCTTCAGTGTTTCAGGGGTTTAGTTTAGGCTGATGTGCCAGACTGGAGCGGTGTGAGAGGAGCAGCTGGGGTTCAGCTCTGCCTGGGCCGGGGTCTCTGTGAGGGCTGGGTGTGTCTCCTGTCCTCCCCAGCCAGCTGCAGCCTTGTGCTGCCCGGCAGCACTGACCCAGCTGCTCGCTGGAGTTTTGTGCTGTGGGATGACAGATGAGGAGAAAAAAATGAGGTGAAATGCCACTTTATTGAAACAAATCAGCCCTGACAGTGGCTTCCATCCTGTGGGACAAGGTGGCTTGAGCAGAGCTCTGGAAACCATGTCAGTAATTGTGTTGCTCATTCCCCAGCAGGCTCGGGGATCGTCCCTCTGTCATCCAGCCCCCTGGTTTCGCGTGTTACATCAAAACCGCTAAACGAAGGGCAAATTGCCAGCACGATGACGGTTGGCTGGCTCTGACCTTCCCCACGCCT
>NW_008610297.1:16443-17867 GCF_000691845.1 Merops nubicus | reverse complement strand
AGGTCTCCTCCAGGCAGAAGGAGTCTCTGGTTCCATGGGTAGTGCCACCTTCCCCTCCTGGGGTGTCCTGTGGTGCAGTGTGTGTGTGTGTGAGGAAGAGGAGGAGGGCAGCCTGGCTTTGTGTTGAACCTCTGCCAGGAGGGAGGAGGAGGAGTGGTGGATAAGGAGTGGGGGATGTCCCTGCTCGGGGCCTGTCTCGTGTGGACAGTGTTAACTGTGTGCAGGCAGCACCCAGGGGTGAGTGTTTGTTCTTCAGATGATTTGTTTCTCCCAGTGCCAAGCAGAAGGTGAGTTAGTCCCCGAGTGCCTGGGGTGAGGTGTCTGCTCAGCTGCAGTGCCAGGTTTCCAGGGTCCCAGGGGAGGGAATGCTCTGTCAGGCTTCCACTCCCTCCACAGCCAGGGGAGGATCAGAATCAGGCCATGGGCAGGGGCTGGGCCATGGGCGGGGGCTGGGCCAGGGGCTGCAGGGCCTGCCACAGAGAGGTGGGATCGTGATGTGTTCCAGGCAGGATCTGCCTCTTCCAGCCCCTCTGCTCTCCTGACCTGTTCCAGGTGAGAAGCAACACTCAGGGTGTCATTCAGCTGACAGAGAGGTGGCCTTGGGACAAGCTCTGCACTGAGGGAGAGGCACCTCACTGGGGCAGATTGCTGAGGAGAATGGAACAGGGGCAGGGGAGGCAGCTGGAGAAGCTGGAGCTTGTTCCCTGCAAGGGAGCTGAGCTGATGTCAGAAATGAGATGCCAGCTTTGGGCAATCTTTGCTCTCCTCTCTTTTCCCACTGGTCCCCTGGGCAGGAGTCCCAGTGCTGCTGCTGCTGCAGCCCCAGTGAGGCTCTGTCCCCTCTGGGCACACTGCTGCAGTGCAGGGGGCAGCTCCCACTTCACTGCAGTCCTCAGGAAAGTGCTTCTCTTGCATTCAGCCACTCAGGGCTCGTGCTCTTTGCTTTCTCTTCCCCATCCCTCTGTGGCATGGCCTGGCTGGCTGTTGCTCCTCTCCAAGCTCCACGAGGGCTTTTCCCTCTGAAGAGAGTGGCAGACAGCCCCAGGGTTTGTTGTGAGGAGTCCTCTCTGCCCTCCCGTGCTCAGCCCTCCCTCTTCATTCTCTCTGCTCTGCAGGTCCCTGTTTCACACAACCACAGCTTGGAAGGGGCCTCTGGGCAAACCCACACTGCAGTTCCCAACACAAGCTCCAGTTCCAAACCCACACTGCAGTTCCAGACCCCTACTCCAGTTCCAGACCCAAGCTCCAGTTCCAAACCCACACTGCAGTTCCAAAACCACACTCCAGTTCTATAACCCACTCCAGATCCAAATCCATGCTCCAGATCCAAACCCATGCTCCAGTTCCAGACCTCTACTCTAGTTCCAAACCCACACTCCAGTTCCAAACCCAGACTCCAGTTCCAGACCCCCACTCCAGTTCCA
>NW_008610297.1:15447-16132 GCF_000691845.1 Merops nubicus | reverse complement strand
CCCACTCCAGTTCCAAACCCCCACTCCAGTTCCAGACCCCCACTCCAGTTCCAAACCCAGACTCCAGTTCTATAACCCAGACTCCAGTTCCAGACCCAGACTCCTGAGGGGCACCTGGGCTGTGTCAGTCATAGGGTGGTGGTTGGCAGAGACCTTTGAGGTCATGGTGGCCTTAACAGTGTTTTCTGAAACCAAGGGGTTTATTTCCTGCTCCCCTTCAGCATTTTAACCTTTGTTACTCTCCTCATGAGGGAAGTCTTCCCTCGTGGGTCCCAGCTCTGCTGAAGGTCTCCAGTGGCTCCTGCTTCCCCAGGAGCCAGACAAATTGCACCACGGTGCTTTGGCTTTGAACTCATTTCCCAAATTACTCCTTGAACCAGCTCCAGGTTTGGAATCCCTTCCCTCTGCCTTCTCTAGAGGTGATTTTTCAGGAAAGGGCCCGAGCTCAGCTGTTCTGCAGCCCCTGCCCGTGCTCTGGAGGGAAGGTGGGCAGGGGTGTGCTGAGCACACGCTGCCCCTCGTGCCCCTGAGCCCTCGGAGGCCGTTCTGGGCCGGGTGCTGTGTGCCCCGTGGTGCTGGGTTCCTCTGTGCTCACCGTGTCGTGTGCTCTCCTGCAGGCCCTGAAGCAGCAGCAGCAGAAGCAGCAGCAGCAGGAGGAGCAGTGCCGGGGCGGGGTGCCCCGCCC
>NW_008610297.1:14830-15248 GCF_000691845.1 Merops nubicus | reverse complement strand
GCTGGAGGCTCAGCAGCCTGGGCTGAAGGTTCCCCCAGAGCTGCCCACACACGCTGGGGCTGGGCACTGCTCCTGTGAGCAAATCAAAGAGGTTTCCCTTAGCACTCACTTGTCTCCAAAGTGGCTTCTCCCTCTGTAGTGTGACCTTCATGTCTCGTTCCAAAGGTGTCTGAAAGGTCACCAAGAGGTTATAGAATCCTGGAATGGGTTGGGTTGGAAGGGACCTGCAAGATCATCCAGTTCCAACCCCTGCCATGGGCAGGGACACCTCCCATCAGACCAGGCTGCTCAGAGCCCCATCAAGCCTGGGCTTGCATGTCTCCATGGATGGGGCTTCCACCACCTCTCTGGGCAGCCTGTTCCAGTGTTTCACCACCCTCACAGTAAAGAACTTCCTCCTAATGTCTAATCTAAATCT
>NW_008610297.1:1803-14482 GCF_000691845.1 Merops nubicus | reverse complement strand
ATCATAGAGTCTGTAGGTTGGAGGAGACCTTTGAGATGGAGTCCAGCAGTTCCCCAGCCCTGCCAGGTCCCCACTGCCCTGTGTCCCTCACTCCACACCTCCATGACCTAGAAGTGGCTGAGATCACTGCCCTTCTCTCGTTCATTCCCAGCACCTTGGCTCCCTTGCCAGCAGCAGCATCTCACCCTTGGCACAGGCTCTGGGGGGTGACCTCTAGCTGCTTTTCTCTGGATTCTTTCCAGTGTAACTGATTCCTGTCACGAGCTCCTGGTTCCACGGCTCAGGTTGTTCTCCCTGAGGTGCCAGAAATGCCTCTGGCTTCCTGCAGACTGATTTTCATGCCCTACAAGTAACTGCCTTGGTGGCCTAACGCTGTGGTGGTTGTATCAACCCCCAACCTGTCCCCTGGGGACACTCCCCGTGGGGGTTCTGCACCAGCTCCCAGAGCCCTGAGCAGCAGTTTGCCTTGGCTGACACTGCTGGCAGGAGTCAGAACAGCCTGTCAGATCCCATCCCATCCATCCCATCACCTCCCCTCAGTCACTTCAGCCCAGCTCCCCTCAGACAGGGCTGCCCGTGCACGGGGTGGCCCTGGGTGAGGCAGGGTGTGACAGCAGAGCAGGGCTGTGGGGCTGCTCAGGGACCTCCACAGCTCTTGGGCTCTGTGGGGTTTTTTCAGTGGATTTGCCTAGCCTGGGCCATGGGCAAGGGGACTTTGTAAATGCCTTGTGGCAAAGGGACTTTGCAAATGCCTTGTGGCAAAGAGGACGCTGCAGGAACGACTCCTTTTCCTTTGTTTGGAGCCAGGCTCCTTTACCCCTGGACTTGATTCCCTCTAATGATCAAGCAGGCAGTGAACAGCCATGGCTTGGTGCACAGCTTTGCCACTCCTGGCTGCTGTAGACCCCTCTTCAGTCCACAGGCTGCTGCTGCAGCTCCTCACTCCTCGTGGGGGCTGTTTGCTGTCTGTGGAAGGGAAGGAGGAGTGTACAGAGGGCTTGGGGGCAGTTCTGAGTGTGCACAGCACCCTGCACTTCAGTCACCTTCCCTTAACCACTCCAGAGCTGGCTCAACCTGTGACCCTGCCAAACCAAACCCAGGCATTTTCCTAGAGCTGGGGAGATTCTGAGACTCTTCCCTGAGTTATTTCCTGGTTCAGGGCCCAGGGGGGGTGTGTGAGGCCCAGGGAGCTCTTTCTGCACCTCACTCTACAGCAGATCCTACCTGCTCTCCTCTCCCTCAGCCTGTCACTGCCAGGAGGTCCCTGTGCAGCTGTCGTGGGGAGAAGGAGGGTTTGGGACCTCAGAGCTGAGGGGAATTTTGGCAGGCAGGGCCGTGGGGTTGGGAGCAGGGCAGACAGGAGTACATCCTTCCAAAAAGCAACCATGTCCTGCTCTGCCTCAGTCCTGCTGGGCCTGATCCTGCCCCACCAGCTCCTGCTGCACACACACAGCCCCTGCTCAGGCTGAACATGCCCTTAAAGCCCACCCAGTGCAGTAATTACCACGGGTAATTAATGCTCTGCTGTCAGACTCTGGCACTTCCCTGAGATGGAAGTTCCCTCCCCCTCAGTAATTCCCCTCTTCTTCCACCCTTTCAACCTTCATTTCCTTGACTGGTCCTGATTCATCCCAGAAGGAGGATGATCATGGAAGTGTGACTCTGACTCTGGAGAGCTTCTCCCCAGTGCTGGGCTGGGACTGCAGGCAGGGAGCTGGCCCAAAAAAGGGGGAGAAAGCAATCAGGTCCCAGCAAAATCACAGCCCCGAGCTGCAGGCTGAGCTGTGCTCAGTCTTCTTAAAAAGGACTGTTTGGCAAAGCCTCATGAGGTGACTGGAGCTGAATCCAGTTGGTGGCAGGTCACAAGTGATGTCCCCAGGGTCAGCCCTGGGGCCACTTCTCAACATCCTCACCAGTGATCAGTGAGGGGATGGAGGCACCTCAGTCACTCTGACACCAGGCTGGTGGGAGTGTTGATCTGCTGGAGGGTTGGAGGCTCTGCAGAGGGGTCTGGCCAGGCTGGATCCATGGGGTGAGGGCAGTGGGATGAGGTTCAACCAGGCCAAGGTCCTGCCCTTGGGTCCCAACAACCCCCTGCAGAGCTCCAGGCTGGGGCAGAGGGGCTGGAAAGTGCCCCAGGGAAAGGACCTGGGGGGTTGGTGGACAGGGGCTGGAGATGAGGCAGCGTGTGCCCAGGTGGCCAAGGAGGCCACCAGCATCCTGGCTTGGGCCAGCACTGGTGTGGCCAGCAGGAGCAGGGCAGGGATTGTCCCCCTGGACTGGGCACTGGGGAGGCTGCACCTCAAACCCCTCCAGGGGTGGGGACTCCACCACTGCCCTGGGCAGCCTGGCACAGGCCGGGGCAACCCTCCAGGGCAAGAAATTGTGCCTCAGGGACTACCTAAACCTCTCCTGGGGCAACTTGAGGCCCTTTCCTCTTGTCCCTTGTCCCTTGGGAGCAGAGCCCGACCCCCCCCTGGCTCCAGGCTCCTGTCAGGAGCTGTGCAGAGCCAGAAGGTCTCCCCTGAGCCTCCTTTGCTCCAGGCTCAGCACCCCCAGCTCCCTCAGCTGCTCCTCCCCACACTTGGGCTCTAGACCCTTCACCTTTTTTCAGGCTTTTGAGGGCTGCAGCAGCCTGAGTGACATCTGTGTGTTTTATCCAAGTCCATGGAGTCCTTTCCCCCTGCTGCCCACGTGACAGTGGATGGAAACAGGTCACAGCCAGGGTGATGGGGAAGGAGATTAAACATCCAAGCAGAGAGAGAACAATTGTCTGACAGAAGGCAACACCCTGATTGCACAGTGTCAGGGATGTGTTTAGTCCAAGTGGGACAGCCAGAGTAAGGAGGAGGAAGGGGAAAGGCCCCAGCAGAGGAGTGTGAGGGGTGGGTGGGGAGCAGACCTGGCCCAGACTGGCTGAAGGAATTGATTAGTGCAGGTCGTTAATCAGAGCCAGCATTCCTTCAGTGTCTCACTTCATCACGTGCATTGTGGGGTTTCTCTTCAGGGGTTTGGGACTTCAGGACCTTTCCAGGCAGGATCCCAGCGTGGTGGGGCTGGGAGGGACCTCTGGGGATCATCCCATCCCAGCCCTGCTCCAGCAGCTCACCCCCAGCAGGGTGCCCAGGGGCACAGCCAGGAGGGTTTTTAAGGTCTGGAGTGAGGACCTGCTACTGCACAATGACCTAGAGGGAGCAGAGGGAGACCAGCTCTTCTTCATTCATCCCACTGAAGGAGAGGAGGGAAGGGAGGCCAGGGAGAACCTCAGGAAGGAGTTCTTCCCACCAGCCAGAAAAGTACTGCTGTGGAAGAGAGAATGTGGGAGGCAGTGATGTGTCAGGAGTCACAGTGGGCAATCTGTCTGGTGGGCCAAACAGTGACTTTGGGGGAGGATGTGGAAATGCCTCCTGAGCACTTGACAGAGGAGGAGGACTTGCCAAGGGTGCCTGAAAAGAACAGATGCTCCAGGAGTAGGTTAAAATGCAGAAAGCACATAAAGTGTGAAGAGATTTTCCCTGGCAGTGGACTCTTAACAGGAGCTAAAGCTGCCTCTGGAAGGTTTTAACAAGCTCCTTACTGGGCTGGACAGAGATGGGAAGTAGGAGAGGAGGGACTGACTCTGAGATCCCTTTGAACTGCCACACTGCAGGGGGGTCTCCTCCCTCCAGGGGCTGCCAGGTCAGTGCCACCAGGAGGGAGTGGCAGTGTCCCAGCAGGGCTTGTCCTGGAGCTGTGGGGGGAGGGTGTGACACCAGAGGCTGCTCCAGTCCCCCCAGACTTCTGTCCTGTTGCCTTGTACCTGCCTGTGCTGACACGTTCCTGTTCCCTCTGCAGCTTGGGAAGGGAAGCAGTCAGATGGACAGTCCAGCAGCCCTCACAACTCCACCTCCAGCTCCTCTCCCTCTGTTAAGCTTGAGAACTCCTTGCCAGCCCTGGGGAAGAAACCATTCCAGAGATCCGACAGGCTCCATGCAAGTAAGAGATTTGTTTTCCTGCTTACAGAGATTTGGATGCTCTGATGAGAGATCAGAAGCCTAAAGAGCAAAACCAAGTCAAATGTGTGGTTAATCCCATGGCTAACGTGGCTTCTGGAGAGCTCTGGAAGGTGCCAGTGCCATCTGGGTGAGTCAGGATAGATCCTTCAAGCCCTGCATGTGCAAATACACCTTCACACCATCCCTGTCCTCAGGGGCTTCCTCCTGTGAGCTTACAGCTCACTGCTTGAGCAGCCAAGAAGCACTTGCATTATTTAGCATGATTTTTAGTGTCCCTAAGAGACTCTGATAACATTGAAAAGAAAATTCCTGCCCAGATGTTCATACTTCAGCCCCCACTGCTGGCTGGCTTCCCTCCTGCTCACTCAGGTCAGGGCTCAGCCCTCCTGAGCTGCTCTGTGGTTTCCTTCCACGCAGCAGAGATGGTGCTCAGTGAACTGAGGAGATGCTGAGGTCTCTCTCAGTGCAGGTATCTGAGGCTGCCTTGGTCTCTGGTGAGAACAGGCACTCCTCAGGACACGTCTCAGTTGTCCCCTGTAATCAGGACATTCTGCAGCTTAAGTTGGTTCCATGAACCTGCAGAGCCACTTTCTGAATGACTTCTAATAGAGCAAAGCTCCCCCAGTGAAAGGAGCCTCCCTGGCATTCGTTAGGGGCTGTTACCTTCAGAACAGAATCACAGAATCCTGAAGGTTGGAAAAGATCTCCAAGATCATCCAGTCCAGCCATCAACCCAACACTCCCATGAGCACTAAACTGTGTCCTGAAATGCCACGTCCACATGGTTTTTTTGGACATTCCTCCAGGGCTGGGGACTCCAGCACCCCCCTGGGCAGCCTGGGCCAAGGCCTCACCACTCTGCCAGGAGAGAAATTCTGCCTCAGACCCAACCAAAGCCTCCCCTGGGGCAACTTCAGCCCATTGCCCCTCATCCTATCACTGGTTCCTTGGGAGCAGAGCCCGTCCCCCCCCTGGCTCCAGGCGCCTGTCAGGAGCTGTGCCGAGCCAGAAGGTCTCCCCTGAGCCTCCTTGGCTCCAGGCTCAGCCCCCCCAGCTCCCTCAGCTCCTCCTCACAAGCCATGTTCCCCAGAGCCCTCCCCCGCTTTGTTGCCCTTCTCTGGACCCACTCCAGCCCCTCAGGGACCTTCTTATCGTGTAGGACCCAAACCTGACCCCAGCTCTCAAGCTGTGGCCTCCCCATCCCTCCAGTCAGGGGGTGCTGTGTCTGCCTTAACACTCCTCCTTTTGCCCTGGACCCACTTTTCACCTCAGGCCAGACGGGGCCGTTCTGCAGCACCAGGCATGTCTGGGGAGCAGGGAGCTCCCTGGCTGCCCATGGCATGGGGGTTGGTGCTGGACCTGCTGGCTCTGCAGCACAGAAGGGGCCAGGGCAGGTCACAGGTCCTGCTCACTCTGGTGTTGTGCTTTCTGCCAAGCACAGGGAGCTGAGGAGTTGTCTGAAATGCTTGTGCTGAGCACCAAGTAGATGGAGAAACCCCAGGGAGCAAACTGCCCTTCACTGGAGGCTTGAAATGGCAAATTGTTGTGGTCAAAAGCAGTGCTAGAAACCTTCCTGAGGAAGAGTCCTGGCCAGTCCCAGACAGGCAGGATTCCTCCAGGAGCTGCAGTGCCTTAGGGATGGGGATTTTCGGTGCTGGGAAGGGCCTCCTGTGATTTGGTTTGTTTGGATGTGCACAGTAAAGCTTTGTCTTCCCAGTCAGGGTGTGAAGTGGGGGCTCAGGGGGCGTTGTGGAAACCTGGGGTGCAGCAGAGGCCAAAGGAGCCTTTAGCCCTGCCTCAGGTAGGCTGTTAACAGCCTGGTGCTTCGTTGCAGGGCAGCTGAAGAGGGCGAAGTGCGCGGAGATCGACGTGGAGACGCCCGACTCCATCCTGGTGAACACCAACCTGAGGGCCCTCATCAACAAGCACACCTTCTCCCTGCTGCCCCCCGAGTGCCAGCAGCGCCTGCTGCTCCTGCTGCCCGAGGTGGACAGGCAGGTGGGTCTGCCCCCCGTGCTGGGGCTGTGGGCAGCAGCCTCTCCAGAAGGGATGGGCTGGACAGCCGGGTGCTGTGTGGGTGTCTGGGGCAGAGACCTTTCTAGAGACCTTTCTAGAGACCTTTCTTCTCTGCCTGGTGTAGGAAGTGCATTGTTCAGTGATTGAGTTGGGTGTTTGTTGCTACAGGAAAAGAGAATTCATAGAATCAGAGAATGAATTTGGTTGGAAGAGACCTTTGAGCTCCTGGAGTCCAACCACCCCCAGCCCTGCCAGGTCCCCACTGCCCCGTGTCCCTCACCCCACATCTCCACGGCTTGGAAACCCCTCCAGGGGTGGGGACTCCACCACTGCCCTGGGCAGCCTGGCACAGCCCTGGGCAACCCTCCAGGGCAAGAAATTTTTCCTCAGGGACAACTGAAACCTCCCCTGGGGCAACCTGAGGCTGTTTCCTCTTGCCCTGTTGCTATTCAGGTTGGATAAACCAGTGGCTCCATTCTGTTGAGTCAACTCCAGATCTCCAGCCACAGTGAGAGCAATGTTTCTGTTACTCTGGCCTTGAAGAGGAGCAGGGGTGAGGGCAGTGCAGTGATTTCAGCATCTTCCTCCCTCCTGTCCTCTCCCTGACTCTCCAGTACAGGACTAACCCTGCAGCCTTGCAGGCTGGTGCCTTCCCACTGAGCAGCTGAACAGATGTGGCCCTTGAGTTCCACCATTCTCATTTCTCCTGACCCTGTGTCACTGCTGCCAGAGCTGGTGAAGTGAAAACAGAATGAGCTGTGTTCACTGTGCAGAGCAGACTGGGCGTGCTCCAGAGAGCTGCTGTGCTGACCTGGAGCACACACCAGGTGAGAGGCACCCAGCATGCAGGGTGAGGCAGCCTGGGAGGCTCTTTAGTTTTGTGGATTGTCTGAGATCTCTTTGGGTGTGAAGAGAGGAACTTGGAGAAGCAGAGAAGTACTCAGAGGAGAGGAACAGCTTCATGTGCTCGGGGAGAAGGAACCATGAAGGTTTTCCCTGAGCTCTTCAGTGAACAATGACATCTGGAACAATTGACACGGGTGACAGGGGGTAGGAACAAGACAGTTATTTCAGCTCACTGATGAATTCTGTCCAGAGGGGTAGATAAAAGTGCCTGCAGCAGGCTCAGCACTGCAGCAGTTGTCTCCAGCAGCCTGTGGAAGGCAGGGATGATACTAAGAGATGAGACAAGAATGGATGTTGCACTTGCTCACCAAAGGAGGAAGAAGCAATGATTTGAGGAGGTGAACTTCAATCTGTTTATGCCCAGTACCAGAAAGGCTGTAGACAGAAGGAGGATCTTTCTTTCCTTTTGCTGTGTTATGTTTGTCTTCAGGATTCCTACCCCAGCCAGCTGGGAGCTTCAGAGCAGAGTGATCTGCACCATGCCCCCAGTTCAGCTCCAGGGGTGTTAATCCAGGTGCCTGGAGCCATTTCCAGTGTTCCCTAGATACCAGAGCTGGCTTCAGGGTGGCACTGCAGCTGGGGCTCTGCTGTGCCCTGCCTCAGACCTGCACGTCCCATGAAGGTAGTTCTGTGTGCTGCTCAGATTAGCCCTGGGTGCCTGGGGCACAGCTCAGTCCCCTCCCAGGGGGCTACACCTCAGGTAGCAACTCTGGGCTCCTGCTGCAGAAAGTGCCTGTGACCAAACACGTGCAGGAGTCACTTCAGGGCAAGAACCAAGTCCCCAGCTCCAGGCACGTGGCTGACTCTGCCCCTACAAGCTGTGAGGGGACAGCAGCTTAGAGATGGACACCTGGAGCACAGATGTGCACGTCCAGTGAGGTCACACCCTCCTCCCAGCTCTGCTGCTCCTCTGGCTCTCCTGGGCTGCTGGGAGCTCCTCCAGCTCTGGCAGCTGTGCCAGGGGCTGTGCCACAGGCTGGGCTCTGCTGAGCAGAGCTTCTGACTCCTTGGCCTCTCTCAGAAATTCTGCTCCTCCATCAGCACTCATCAGGGACTTGTGAGTCCAAGGTTGATCCAATAAGTGCTTGAAGAAGTTGGTTCCTAAGTCCTGTGGCCTCTGTAGCACTCAGGTATGTGCTGTGGTGGAGCCTGCAGCTGGAGTGTGCTGGCAGGAACCTCCCAGCAGCTGGGAAGAGATTTCTGTCCTGGCTTAGAAGTTTAATTGTCTTTAAATTGAATTAAAACTTGCCTGAGATCAAATTTTGATGAACTAAATCGTGTCGCTTGGCTCCTGAGAAACCAGCTGGGGCCTGTCAGTGTGGTGGGTCCCCCAGAGCAGCCCAGCAGGGTGTGAGCTCTGCAGAACGTGGGGCTCTGCTGCAGTGCCAGGAGAGGAGCAGGCGTGGGACGTGCCCATGGGGAAAGGTCCCTGTCTGTGGTGTCCACCTTGGCCCTGGCTCACTCTGAGCTCTGGCAGCTGGTGCTTCTCTACAGGAAAAAGTGGCAGTTGGGGGCACAACCCAGGCAGCCCCAGAATTTTGGTCCCCAGAAGGCCCTTGAGGGGCTGGAGCGTGGCCAGAGAAGGGCAACGGAGCTGCTGGGGAAGGGTCTAGAGGCCAAGTGTGGGGAGGAGCAGCTGAGGGAGCTGGGGGTGCTGAGCCTGGAGCAAAGGAGGCTCAGGGGAGACCTTCTGGCTCTGCACAGCTCCTGACAGGAGCCTGGAGCCAGGGGGGGGTCGGGCTCTGCTCCCAAGGGACAACAGGACAAGAGGAAAGGGCCTCAAGTTGCCCCAGGGGAGGTTTCAGTTGTCCCTGAGGAACAATTTCTTGCCCTGGAGGGTTGCCCAGGGCTGTGCCAGGCTGCCCAGGGCCGTGGTGGAGTCCCCACCCCTGGAGGGGTTTCCAAGCCGTGGAGATGTGGGGTGAGGGACACGGGGCAGTGGGGACCTGGCAGGGCTGGGGGTGGTTGGACTCCAGGAGCTCAAAAGGTCTTTTCCATCCCATACAATTCTGTGATTCTGTGTCCCACTCAATAGTGTGACTTCTCTGTTCAAACCTGGAGCATATTTCGAAGTCAGGATGGGTTTTGAGCTTCCTGTGTCTCTGAGGCACCCCTGATTATGGTTATATACATTTCCAAGTTTACATGATCACTTTTGTGTCCTTGCTTTTCCTTCGTGGCCTCTTTTTGTGTCCCCGGAGGACAGCAGAGCTGTTGCTGGGGGTGGTAGTTCAGGTGATGGTCCTTGCCCAGGGGAAGGGGCACCTGGAGCAGCTTTTCAGGGGCTGTTCTGTTTCCTCGTGCTTCTCCTCACCTCCTGTACCTCCTGCTGCTGGTGGATGTTTGTGCAGCAGCAGGACCTGAGGGGACGGGGCTCGAGCAAGGCTGGAGAACATCTACCACAGCCTCCTGGACCCCAAACCTACCCAGGCACAGCCTTAAGGAGGCTGCTCAGCTTCTTCTGAGTGACTTGGGGCAGATTCCAGGGGGATTCGTGGCAGCCCTGGGGCTCCTGCTCTGTTCTCAGAGCTCTCCAGCTTGGTGGCACTGTTCACTTCTCCCTCTCTTCCAGGTCGGGGTGGATGGTGTGATGAAGCTGAGTGGCTCTGCTCTCAACAACGAGTTCTTCACTTCAGCTGCCCAGGGCTGGAAGGAGAGGCTGTCAGAAGGTAAAACCTCCCCAGACAACGGGGCAGAATGCTGGAAGGGTTCCAGCTCCTGAATGTGTGGGGGAAGGTGGGAAATGTGGGGGTTTATGGAGAAGCTGCAGCACTGGAGTGACTGCTGAGGTCAGGACAGCTGTGGCCAGTGCAGCCCATGAGAGCAAGCCTAGAGTAGTGTCACCTCCAGGTCATCAAGGGGCTGCAGCAGGGAGCTCTGTGTGGAGCTTATTGTGTGGAAAAATGAACAACTCTGTGGAAGAGATGAGAAAAGCAGGAGAACTGTGTTCAGAGTGGGGCTGAAGTGGCAGCTGTGGTGTCTGAAGCTGTGGGAGCAGCGTGCAGGGTCTCTCAAGCTCTGGTAGCTGCTCAGCCCTTCTGCTCAGGGGACAAGGTCACTGGGAGCCCCAGAGGCCACAGCAGAGGACAGTCAGGCCTTTGAGCCCTAGATTTGATGTGACAGAGTCAGCCCTGTACTGGCCCAGCAGCCTCCTGCCCCTTCAGCCCTGGTGTGCACCTTGGGCTGGGGGTGCTTGGCTCCACGGTGGGAGCACGTCCCAGCAGCAGTGTGCTGGCTGCTCGGGGGCAGGGACCAGGCACCGAGGTGCTGCAGAGGCCACAGCAGCAGGCACCACTCCCTGAGGAGAAGGGGGCATCACCTCCTCCTGGCCAGCTGACTGAGAGGCTTTTCCATGCACAACGTGGCCAGTTCTGTAGGAACAGCCCTCTGGACTCCAGAGGTTCTGGGTGTATCTGTGCCAGCACAGAACTCAGCTGGTTTGTTTGCTCTGGTTGGTTGTTAAGACCAGCCCCAGTTTTAGCCACCAGCATTTAGTGTTTTCCCTTCAAGGCTTCTGAGAAGACCTTTTGTCCATTCCTGTGGACACAGCCAAGGGTGCAGCTGGGTTCCTGCAAAGGGGTTCTCACCAGAGTGCTGGAGCCCCAGCGATGAGGTGGGGTCTGGAGATCTCCACTGCTGTCCTCCCTGAGCACTCTCTCTGCTGGAGGGTCCCTCTGCCATGCCACTGTGGGCAGAGCAGTCCTGAGGCCTTCTGTGAGCTCCTCTTCAAGGTCCTGGCCATCGTGGTGATGCTGTTTGGGGTCACCCCCAGAGTTCCTGACCCTACACAGGCCTGGGCAGCCCCAGTGGCACCGTGGGGAAAGCCATGGGGCAAGCTCCTGCTGCACAGCTCTGGGCCTGTGGGGGAGGTGGGGGCTGGAGGCCACCAGGGTGGCTCTTCCAAGGGTGGCTCACACCTGAACAGCTTGGATGTGTTGGGAATGACTGAATTTGGGAAGAAGGGGAGAAAAGTGAGTGTTGTTCAGCTCAACTCCAGCAAAGCTTTTGATAAGTGCCTCCCACAGTCCTCTTGTATCCACACGGGGACAGTAGGGTCTGGAGGGGTGGACAACCAGGTGGGTGAGCAGCTGGTTAGATGGTCCAGCTGGGAGACGTGGTTCCCACCTGGAGGCTGGTGGCAGCTGGAGGCTGGAGGGGCCTGCCAGGCACTGGTCCTCTGTGCCATCTAGATGACCTTAAAAGGTCCCTCCCAAGCCAAGGCATTCTGTGACTTTATCAGTCTAGGATTCTGTGATCTCTGTCAAGAACCCTGGAGGAGTTTGTGGAGGGCACAAAACTGGAGGGACGAGTTTACTCCTACTGGGAGCCCATCAGGAAGATGGAGCCAGTTTTGTCACAGTGGTGGAAGGCAGGAGGATGAGACAAAATGGGCAAGAGTCAGATGGGACATGAGGGGAACATTTATTCCTGTGAAGACAGTCCAGCAGTGGAGCAGGGCCCAGAGAGGTTGTGTCACCTCCAACCCTGGAGATTTTCCAAGATCTGGCTGGCCAGAACCCTTAGTGACCTGGTGGAGGCCAAGCTGCCCCTGGTCTGAGCCAGAGGTGGGACTGGAGACCTCCCTGAGGTCCCTGTCAGCCTTCAGGCAGATGTTCACAGGTGAGGTTTCTTGTGCTAGACTGCAGCCCACGCTCACACTCAGCACTAACGTGTGGTCTTACAGAGCTCGGTGGTCAGAGCTGCCCAGGGAGGGGAAAGTTTCATCTGAAGCACAGCACGTGCCTGTGTCAAACGTGCACATCAGACATGAGGGGACTTCAGTGTCCCACCTGCCTGTCACACAGGAGCAGGGGTATCTTCTGTGGTTTGTGCCAAGCAGGATGTCATAGATGTGCTGTGGCCAGGACAGGGACCTGCTGGATGGGGCCAGAGGAGCCCCAGCAATGCCCTGAGGGGGGAACCCCTCTGCTGGGAGCCCAGCAGGAGAGAGTTGGGCTGGGGCAGCCCCAGAGGAGAAGGCTCCAGCTGGGGAGACCCCCTGGGGGCTGCCAGTGTCTGAAGGGGCTGTCTCAGGGTTATCCCAGTGCCTCTGGCCCGTGGCTCTGTTTTCAGTCTCCCTCACTGCATTTTGCAGGTGAGTTCACACCAGAGATGCAGCTACGGATACGGCAGGAAATAGAAAAGGAGAAGAAGGTTGAGCTGTGGAAGGAACACTTTTTTGAGAGCTACTATGGTCAGAGGTAAGACATTCCCCTGCCCCTCTTCCCCTGCCCACCCCGACGTACCCGTCACAGCTAAACCCCAGGGAGAAAGCTGAGGAGGGGCTCCAGCCCCACCGAGCTGCCCCAGGGCTGAGTGGCCACTGCCCTGCCCGGGGAGGGGGCCTCCTCCTGGGTGCGGGGCATGGGTGAGGGGCTCCCTCAGACCTCCCCTCTCGACTTCTCCCCCTCCTTGGACACCTGCTGGCTCTGCCCTGCAGCAGTTCTGCAGCCCAGGACTCCCGAGGTCCCTGGGGGGTGGAGCTGGAGCCAGCTCTGCCCAGCAGGACCTCACCTGCTCCAGGAAATCTTGTGCATCTCCCCACAGCTTCAGTCAGACACGTGTTGGGTTAAAGTCCCAGCTCTGCAAAGCTTTTACTCTGTGGGGTTTTTTGCTTCTCTGGCCTTTTGGGCTGTGGGGAGGACTTCAGGTTTCTGTGCGAGCAGTTGTACTAAGAAGCTTGAAAATGAGCTAGAGCCCAAGTGTGGGGAGGAGCAGCTGAGGGAGCTGGGGGTGCTGCGCCTGGAGCAAAGGAGGCACAG
>NW_008610297.1:0-1745 GCF_000691845.1 Merops nubicus | reverse complement strand
GCCCAGGGCAGTGGTGGAGTCCCCACCCCTGGAGGGGTTTCCAAGCCGTGGAGATGTGGGGTGAGGGACACGGGGCAGTGGGGACCTGGCAGGCCTGGGGGTGGTTGGACTGGATGATCTTAAAGGTCTCTTCCAACCAGAACAATTCTATGACCAGACACATAAATAATGAATCAGAAATTTCTTATCCTGCATCTTCACCATCAGCTTTTACCCTCGTCCTTGGGCTGTCAGCCAGTGTTCCTCCCATTTGTCAGTGAAGTTTTAACCCTCTAGACTATTTGGATTATTTCAAGCCCTGTTTCTGCCCTCCCCTGCTCTGATAGTTTGGGGTCTCAGGGGTGAGCAGGGGGCTGGTGAGTGTGTCTGTGTGTCACACCCAGCAGCACTGGGCAGAGGAATCCACCAGGCTGAGAACACAAGTGTCCAGGGGCCCTGGCAAAGAGCTTTGCTCAGCTCACTCCCCTGGCCCTCCCAAAACTGGGGTGCAGTCACACACAGAGCTCTGTGCTGGAAGGTGAAGGTGACAGCCATATTCCTGAGGCTGTCGAGGGACAGGGGACACCAGGATGGTGTGGAGATGAGGACATCTCATGTCTGACAGGGCATTGTAGAGAGGTATTCTCTGCAGTGAGGCTGGTCTCTTCTCACAAGTCACTAGGGATAGAACAAGAGGGAACGGCCTCGAGCTGCTCCAGGGGAGCTTTAGGCTGGACATGAGGAAGAATGTTTTCACTGAAAGGGTTGTCAGGCATTGAAACATGCTGCCCAGGGTGGTGCTGGAGTCACTGTCCTTGGAGGGCTTCAGACACCATGTGGATGTGCCACCTGGGGACATGGTTTAGTGCTCACGGGAGTGTTGGGTTGATGGTTGGACTGGATGATCCTAGAGGTCTTTTCCAACCTCAATGATTCTGTGCTTCCATGACACAAGTTCTCTCTAGCTCCTGAGAACCTGCCTGGTACAAACCAATCCCATAGATTCCTCAGGCTGGCTTCATCAGGCTTCAGGGGTTCACGTTTGGGCAGAAAACCCAGACGTGGTATTTCCTGGGGAGGGATGGATGAAGTTAATCCAAAATCAGACATTTCTCTGGGAATTAGCTTCCCAGCTTGTTCTTTTCTTTCACAAGGAAGGGTGGATGACTGGCAGGGAAGTACTCCCAGCTCTGGAGAAAGGCAGCAGGGCTGTCCCAGGTGAAGGGTCCACCCCTGGGTCTGGCACCCGCCGTGTTCCTCGGGAAGGAGCGTGGGGACACTTCTCAGTGTCCCTTCCTGCAGGTGTCACCCTCTGAGCCTCAGGCAGTGCCAGGCCCTGTGGGGCTGTTCCCCTGCAGCAGAGGGGTCTGAGGTGGCTCCTGAGGGCAATATTTACTGTTGGCCAAATTCCTTTGGTTTGCAGCCTGGAGGAATGGTCCCTGGGTGGAGGAGCAGATCTAACCCCTGCTCTGGGTGTTCCCTCCAGCTGGTGTTAGACTCTGCTGCAGAGTTCTGCCCCTCCTGGGAGCACTGGCAGTGCCACAGGGCTCCTGGGGCTGTCGTGTGAGGTGGATTTTGGGGTGTGGTGTGTAGGGGACCCCCTCTCCCTTTCCCCAAGGACAGTGTGCTTTTCACAAGCGTTTCACACTCTCACCACTGTGTTTTCCTTGCCAGCTCTGGGCTGAGCCCCGAAGAGTCGCAGAGGCTGACGGCGCAGAGCGGCCCCGAGGCCCCACACCCCCAGCAGCCCGGGCGGGCACCGGGCG
>NW_008610296.1:5642-8850 GCF_000691845.1 Merops nubicus | reverse complement strand
AAAAAACCCCCAAAAAAACCCAACCAAACCAACCTACCCCAAAACTTCGAGTGACTTGCAGTAGTTTGGCGAAGGACTTGAGCTGCAGCCTGGAGGGAATGCTCCGCCCTGCCAGGCAGGAGACTTGGGTTTCACTCGGCGCTGGCAGTGCCCAGGATCGCCTTGGAGGCGGCTGGAAAGGAAGGGGAATAGTTCTGTCACATAAAAACAAGCCCTGCGTCGCTCTGGGAGCCGTGTCGAAAGTTGCATTCCTCAAAGCACTACTCCTTTAAGCTCGGATAGGAAGGTAGTAAAAAGAGTAGAGGAAAGGGGACTGAAAACGCTGCAGGTTTGGGGCAGGAGTTTTATTCCTTTCTGGTTTTCAGGTTTTTTTGTAACACGGATTCTCAAGTTTGGCCTGTTTGTCGGCTGATAGATGAGTGCTGGTTCCTCCTGACACGTAGGCTTTGGTAAACGGATAGCGTGGCTTGGATGCTGCTTAATATTTAGATATTTACTGCCAGATTATGTCATTTGCTTGCATTATTTCCCTTGCGCTGGAGTATCACAAGGTACAGCACATACTGCAGAACTATCCAGGGTTGCAACAGTGCGGTGTTCCTTAGGCATTTAATTACGTTAAACAAACATTCCTTTAATTAAAGGTGTTTGTTTAACATTCCTCATTACAGCTCTTGGAAAAACCCACACAGCAGCCGTGAGCAGGGGGGATGCGGGCTTCTCATTTTCACCGAATTACAACTTAAGCTTTCATGACGAGCGGGGGAGAGGCGTTGGGACCATATGGCCATGGGGAAAACCAGCCAAACGTGAACGGTCAGAGTGCTGGCAGAGATTTCCTTAGGCACCAGCATTGCCAGTTGACAAGATTGTGGAGAGGTTTTTAGATGCCTGGCCAGAAAACCTGAGGAGCAACAAGTCATATTAGTTGCACTCTGCTGCTGTTAGAGGTAGTGGGGAACCAGCAGGCACCAGGGCGGGGGGTTGCAGGACGATGTAGGTATTGAAGACATGGGTTGGTGCTGCGTGGGAAGCTCAGAGAAGTAATGGAAGCCCCTTCTTCCTGGTAGCCAAAAAGTTTTGTGTGGAGTAAGATCACAGGCTTAACAGATGTTTCAGCTCTGCTTGCACAAGTCTTTTCTTCATGCTGTGTTGTCACTGTGGCACAGGGATTTGCAGCAGTTACGTTGAGAGTGCTCATACCAACCAGAGATTTGGGTTTTTAGATGTTTTCTTACTTGAATGTGTGAGGTTAATGCTTATTTTACAGATTTCCATTGTTGCTGATAGTGGAGAGCCCTGAAAGTCTGGGATGGATGCAGCCTTAGTATTCACTTACCTGCAGTAGTGAAACAAAATAGCCACTCAGAATTGAGATAGGGCAAGTTTCCTGGTAAATATCCTGGTGTTCTTTGTATCAGTGGCTACAGCTGGACCTGTCACTAGAGTCCTGGGCATCAGACACAGGTAGCGTGAGAAGCCCCATGTGCATTTTTCAGTTTGACCAGGGGTTGCCCAGCAGTTGGGTTTTCCTGCCCTGCCTCTGCTTGGGCACAGCACACGCCATCGCTCAGAGACTGCTGCTGCAGACACGGCGTGTGGGCACAACCGCTGACACCATTTGCATGAAGACCATTTATATCCTCAAATTTGTCTGCTAATTTTTTCTTTGTGCGTGTTGTGTTGTTGCAAAACTCTCTAGAGTTAGTTGGCTGATGCCTTTTTTTCCCCATATTAAACATGTTTTCTTGGATGGAGACCTTAGTGGCTTTATTTTTCTCTTTATGTGCTGCACGTGAAGCATTTAAGAACAGAAAGGGTTGACTAAATCTGTAGTCTGAGCTGTGTGTCAGAGGTTACTGTGCTTCATTCCTGTGCATCCAGCGAGTTGTCACACCAAAGTATGACTTGTGTTTTGCCAAGGATGCTTTCCTGGAAGGCATATGTGTCTTCATTTGAGGGTCTAAAGAGATGGCTAAACCACCAAAATGCCTCTTGAAGTTGAAAGTTGGTGTAACTCACAGAGCCTAGATAAAAAGGCTCATCTTTCTGCTACAAGGCATAAATGGGGTATCATAATTTTTTTCCTCCACTAATTGTTTCTTTTAAACATATCATTACCATGTTGCCTGACAACTTTTTACAACTGTAAAGGTGCCAGATAAAAGATAACTGTGACTTTCTAGAGTAATCGTTTGTGGCTAACAGGTTACTTTAAAAAACTATGTAAGCTCTAGAGCTTTTACTCCATAGATGTAATCTGAAGTTTGAAGCTGAGATGGGGCTTTAGTGCTGTCTTGGGCTGGGGTAGAACAGAACTAACTCTGTCCAGTGATTTCACTTTTTAGCTAAAGCTCTTCTAACTAACTGCACTTTCTGAACTTAATGGCACATTTTCACAGACAGTGTCTGCTTCTAGCAGGGATAACACCCCACATTTAGAGCTACCACCAAGGATTGGTGTGCAGACCAAAGTCACTGCTAAATCCTGTGTACCACACAGAGGGGGGCAGAAGGTAAAGGCCACACCTGCAGGGAGGAGTAGACAAGACAGGTGACCCTAAATTCACCAGTGGGGTATTCCATCCTATATCTGTCATATTCAGTATAAAAGCTGAAGGATCACAAGGGTCAAGCCCTTCTGCCTTCTTGCTCCCTTCTGCTGCTTCTGCAGTGGCCGGCATCCAAGGAGGCCTCTGTCCATCCTGCCTTTGATCCCAAGCCGTGTGTTCCTGAACAAGGTTCCAGAAGCCAGCTCAGTTGTGTCTGAGTCCAGTCTGGGGCTTTTCCCCAGGGCCTGCTCCCCAGCATCAGGGATGACGGTGACATATTGCCATCAGGAGGGGAGCTGGGTTCCATACTGGTTTTGTATATAGTTGTATATTTTATTATTATTAATATTATTATTACTATTAGATTTATTATTAGTAGTAATAAAGCTGTTTTAGTTTTCTAGTTTATAAGCCTCTCTCCCTTATTCCTGTTCTCTTACCTTTTGAGGGGGAGAGGGGTAAACAGAGAATATCTGTTACAGGTTTGGGGACAGCCTTATTTCTTGCCTTTTGGGGAGTGTTCTTACCTAAGAACATGTAATAGATCTTAACTGATTCTCTGTTAGCCAGTGAGAATTGGAACTTGGTAAATCTCAACAGCTGTTTCTCGTTTCTAGATGTGGCCGCTGAATCAGCAGAGGACTGCCTGCTGAGGA
>NW_008610296.1:0-5611 GCF_000691845.1 Merops nubicus | reverse complement strand
CAGCTCATGGTTGGGGGCTTTGGAGCATCTTCCCTTTCCCTGGTTCAGATCTAGCCCAGGTGTCAGCTGAAACTTGTTTTTATACCTTGGCCACGAGTCTGTTTAAAATTAGTTGATCCAGCCATCAGGATGTGTCTGAAGATGAGTATCTCCATCATTGGAAACGGCTTCACAACTAGCATGCCTGAAGGCAGCTGATTGGAAGGGCTATGGGAGGAGGATAAATTATACCTTCAGTCCTACGTAGCCTGAA
Source organism: Merops nubicus (assembly GCF_000691845.1). Taxonomy (NCBI): domain Eukaryota; kingdom Metazoa; phylum Chordata; class Aves; order Coraciiformes; family Meropidae; genus Merops; species Merops nubicus. The sequence goes on along the minus strand of NW_008610296.1, from coordinate 5,358 downwards.
TAATGGGGCTTAATTAGATTTTCCCTGGCAGTACATAGAATTCCCGTAATTGTTTTAAATCATGAACAAGGCTACACTTGCAATGCAAACTGCAGCTTACCCATACCTGCTGTTGAGGTGGATGGTGGTCACCCGGCCCCAAGTCCTCTGCTGTTTTTACAGCATCTGTGTAAACTGAGACACCTTACTGGGCTCTGCAGCCTCCGTGGCTTCCTCTTGACTATGTCTAGATAAAAGTTACAGCCTGTCGACAGCTCCGTGGTCAGTGCTCGCCAACCGCCTGAGCTTCTCGGGCACCATGCAGAGAATTTAGATGTATCATGGAGGATTTTCTCCTGAGCATCTAGATGCTCTCATTAAGGAATCCAGATTCTTTGGCGGTTCTAACCCACAGAGGCAAAATAACTCTCAGAAGGAGAGTTCTGGGGAGCCTATGCCAGGGTGGGATACGGTGTCACTGCGACAGGGAATTTGCTTTCTGCTGCCTACGCACTCATTTCTTTGGATAACTGGGCGTTATTTTCTTGAGGTTTTCCAGTCTTGTTTTCTATTAGCAACAAATTCTCCAGTCATTTATTATTCTTTTGTCCAGCCTGGTTCTTGGTTTCCAAAGAAAAGCAGCCAGTAACTAAGCATGTAAGCGCTCCGTTTTTGCCTGCTCAGCAGTGGAAATGCTGGGTTTTGAAAACCACCTACTAATTTTAGGAGCCGAAAGGCTCCTAAATTCTGAACCTTGTGGTATGTTTTTTTTTTTTTTTTTTTTTAAAGACAGAGAAGTTAGCAAAAGAACTTTACCTGTGCTTTGCTTGAGGTCTTTTTTTACATCATTAGTTCTAAAACATCTCAGAAAATTTTGATGGTGAGGAAAAGACAAAAGCATGGACCTATAGTAACTATTTGTTCCTTTTTGTTAACAGACTTATGTATGATTTGGTTACTGTAATAGTACAAGTTACCTTGTTCATGGTAATGTCAGCACAGTAGTAGTATCTGGGTGGTGACTCAGAAGAAAGAATCTGGTGGCAGACAAGCAGCTTGAATCAAAGCATGGCAGTGTAAAAGCAAACATTTACTCGGAAAATAAAATGCATGTTGAGATTCTGAGTCTGTAAATCGGAGTGAAATTGCCTGACTCAAGTATCTTCGCCTTCTGTTTTCATAGCAGATGCTTTTCTAGCATGTTTTTCAGAACACCTCTGCATCGTTCGGTGTTGCTTACGCTGGGGCTTGTTGCTGTGTTTACTGCACAGCCTGATCGTTGCTGAAGATGAAGCCACTTGGGTTCCTCATCAGCCTTCCTGTGACATTTGAGACTGTAGTATTTGAGTGCTTCACAAAGGCAGCATGCTGGCATTTCTCCTCTTTTTGAAACGAGAAACAGCCATCCATCAGAGAGGATCAGAAATACTTAAAAATTTTGGATTGGCAAACTTGCATACATAGGGTTTTAGTTTCCCAAGACACGCGGTGATTAATGCATATAGAGGATAGATCCCATTGGCTTCAGTTGCTGCTGATTGTGTTCCCTGTGTGAAGAAATTGGACTTCCAAAAAATGCAAGCCAGACTTATTTAAAAAAAATAAAATTAAAAAAGGTTGAAATTACTTGACCTGGCCCTGGTGTCAATGGGATGCTGTTCTCCAGGGTAGTGTTTGTTGCTGTGAGATTCTTCTTTTTGTCCCAATCTCATTCACTTTGCATCCTCCAAATGCTGTGCTGGATGAGCAGGGATCTCATGTTGTTGCTGCTCAGATCCATCTCTGGTCAGATCCAGAGGATGTGCTGAGTGAAGAAGGGAGCCTTTGGTAAGGGGGGGGCTGGAAGACTGTAGTGCAATATATACATAAATGGCAGCTGAATTAATCCTGCAATAATTATGGATTTCCTGTATAAAGGACATGGCTTTATTCTAATGCCTGGTTTGTTTTTTTTTTTTCCAAAGCAAATTTCAAAAGTAGTTTGCAGCATTGAACCACCCACATGGGTGATAAGTGCAGATCTCTGCCATTTTAGCAATTAAAGTAACAAAATAATGATATCATTTTGTGAGAGCTCACTCCTGATAGGAAGGAGTTTGTCAGCAAGCCCGTGGTAACTGGTGATGGCAAAGGGATGGCAGCACTGGGAATTCGGGGTTCAATTCTACCTCTGATGGATTCACCAGGAAAAGTGTGCCTATTATTTTTACTCCTCCTGCCTTATCTCCTGCAGCTTGGCTTTTTCCAGCCCCCTGTCCAGGCACCTTCTGTCCATTTAGACACTTATGGTGCCTTAAAATAAAAAATTCTTATTTTAATTCCCACTGCTGCTCCATGATCCCAGTCCCCTTCTCTTAGCTTGGCATTCCACTCCCAGCCTGCCTCTCCTTGCTCTCCTGATTTCCAGAGGTTTTCCATTCCTTACAGTTTCCAATCTCCCTGCATTTTCACAGAGTTCTTTCCTGGGTCTGGCTCTCATCAGCAAGAACTGGGGGTGTCTTTTCCATCCCCCTTCCCAGAGGGGTGCTAAAACCCAGTGGCAAGTCATGGTGCAGAGCAATCTTCAGCAAGGCCTGCTGCTGCTGGTTCATGACTTTGTGGAGGTGGCACATAAAATCATAGAATGGTTTGGGTTGGAAGGGACCTTTAAAGGTCACCTAGTCTGACCTCCTGCAGTGAGCAGGGACATCTTCAAGTCGGTCAGGTTGCTCAAAGCCCCGTTTAACCTGGCCTTGAATGTATCCAAGAATGGGGCATCTACCAGCTCTCTGGGCAACCTGTGCCAGTGTTTCACCCACCCCAATGTAAAAAAGTATTTATATCTTCCTTATATATTGCCTGAATCTGCTTCTTGTAGTTTAAAACCATGGCAGAGCTGTGTGCAGAAGGGGGGTTTCGCTGCAGGTGGCATGGTGCAGGTGGGCCCCTATGAGCAGAGGAGCTGCTTATCTTCTTCTCCCTTTCAAACTTACAGCTTGGCAAAGTTCAGGCAGATTTTTATATCGTGACACCATACCCAAGACTTTCTCCCATATGAAGTCTCTTTTCAGAGATTTTGGAAGAGAAACTTTTTTTAAAAAAGAAGTAATACATATAAAACCTGTCTTTTAGCCTCATTTTTGGAATAGTTTTTACTGATTTTTTTTTTGTGGAGGAGAAAAGAAAAAAATAAAACAGTCCAAAGCAGACAATTCAGAAGGAAAGTTTTGCCTTTGCTGGTCAAAAGTGTCAAAGTTTTAAATAGCCTAACACAGGCTGTGATAGTGGGAAGTGTTGGCATCTGTAAATACATAGTTACATACAGCAGGTTAATACAGCATCCAGAGGGAGGATGCCAGTGCTCTGATTAACATAAATAACTTCAAACACTCTATTTTAATAGCTGCATGTAGTACTACCACGACAGAGGCTAAGTCTGTATCTGAGCACCTTGCCATCCTGGTCAAGTGACCTCGTGCACTGGCTGTTTTTTTTCCAAAGTGGTGGTAGGAGGTGGGCATTGCCAGTAGGTCATTGTTGCATATCAGGACAGTGCTGAAAGCTCTTCAGGAGTTCCCCTGTCAAAAGGGGATGTATATTTCACCTTTCTCAGAGAAGGAAACTTGGAAAAGACAAGTTTATGTGGTCTCACTCCAGTGGCTGTTAGATCATTCCCACTGGTTGGAAACGCAGGTGTGTGCAGGTAGTTTGTGACCTTCCTTTGGTACAGGCTTGCTGCTTGTTCTGCTCTTCTGCTATTGGAAGATAAGATGGAGTGCTTTCAGTGTACAAAAAAAAAAAAAAATTCTAAGTGAAAAAACTTAAACTTGCCACTTTATGAGGTTGAGATTAAAACCAGCTGTCCTCTGCCTTTCCTTGTCTTGATGGCAGTTCACACCAAGAGGCCAGCAGTGCCTTAGACTACATCTTCTGTTTTCTTTGTCTTCATTCTTTTAATGTGGAAGTTGAAGTCAATTCTTTGTCATTATTCAGCTGCTGTTCCTAATACTCGATACCATATGCTGAATTATATTTAAGTATCCAATGAATTACCTCAAATCCAAAACACTTTAGCACTTGGAAGAATATCAAGTACCCTTTTATTATTACTTGATGTTGATAGCTCTGCTATTTTTCATAGGAACATCTGAACTCACCCAACGACTTATCTAATAATGTTCTGTAGAAGAGACATGAAGTTGTTTCAGAGGTTGTCCTTTCAAAGCCACCCTTTGCAAGTTAGTGAAGAAGCCATTAAATTAATTTCATGCAATGAGTTGTTTTTCTGCAGTGGACATTGCTGGGCCAAACTGGTCAGAGAATTATGATGGCAGGGTGCCCATCTTGAGTTTTGGGTTTGGATGATTGGGTTGAGAGGAGAGGAGCAGATGCCATTTAGATGCTCATCGTCAGTGCAGTTCAACCCAAATCCCAAGGTTTCTGTTGTCAAACAAGGCCTTGTGCTGGTGGTGATCCATAAGTGCTGCTATATGAATTGGCAGTAGGGACTGTTGCTGGGCGGGGTGAGAATGTCTTTGTGTTCAGAGCTTAAATGTGTTTCTTCCATGGCAGTTCCTTCATGGAATGAAGAACAGTGTCTGGAACCTTAGGTTGGCTGCTTAGCAAGCCAGGCAACGCTTGTGACTTGCGAATTCAACAGTAATTGTGGAATTTAATTTCACCACCTGTTTCCCAGCCTCTAGGGAGATGTAAGCTGTCAGGGGAATAAGAAGAAAAGGGGAGCATTTTTGTGTGTATTTTATTTAAGTTTTGGACAGTTGAAAGAATGGTTGCAAATCAATCCATGCTATTCATGAAATGCCATTACTATGTATTGTTTCCTAACCTTTACTTTATTTGAACAAAACTCTTACTGCATTGTTAGCAATAACCTTTCAAAATGTTAAGAATGCTTGTTATTACTGTAGCTTTTTCATTTCAGTTAGGGTGTTCTTTATACCTTCTGTTGTTTTCTCACCCCCCTCCCTGTGCAGTTAGTACAGATAACATACATTCACAAAGGTTTTCCAAAGTGGGGAGTGACGAGCTGTTGGATCTCGCTGTATGTTGTTAAGCTGATCTTTGGTAAATCAAATGCACACCTGTGTACAACACACTTCTGGATGTTTTTGTTAAGTGAAACGTAGGATGTTTTCTTCTCTCTTGAGGACAAATTCATCCTCTCACTTACAGCAGCCCTGAGCACTCTGACAGACTCTTCCCTCTAGTCTTTGGAGGCTTGGTTTCACCGCGGCTGCGCCCCTGCCGTGCTGCCTTGTGCAGTTCTCCAGGGCCAGGCTTTGGCCGTTTCCCACGCTCAGGGTTTGGTTCCGTGGCAGCGCTCCGAACGAGAGGTTTTGGGGGCAGCTGGAAGCCCGGCGGCCTGCGCCGCTTCCTGCC
>NW_008610295.1:1980-12912 GCF_000691845.1 Merops nubicus | reverse complement strand
TGCAGATCCTGCTCCTCTCTCAGCATGCCGCGGCTCCTTGGCCTGCTCCCCAAGGCGCATTCCGTATTGCTGCCCTCTCCATCCCCCAGCTCCCCAAAGAGGAACATCCCGGCAGGGACAAGCCCAAGCGGCAGAGCCGAGGTCCCCCGCTGGCTGAGGATCTGGGGTGGAGTGGGTGGGTTTCAACAGGCAGCCTGCTCTTTTCCGGGAGCTTGAGAAGAGGTGGCAGACTGTGGGCAGGGGCAGGCAGTACCTTCTCTGTCCCTTCTTTCTAAGGGCCTCATGGACATGGAGAACTCACAGTTTAGGTGCCAGGAGCTGCACTAGTAGGTAAGGCCAATTACACCCTTGCACGCTGCTCCTCCAGGAGCTCTTGTCCCTAGCCTCGGTGGAGCAGGCTGGGGCTGAGAGCCTTCCTCCTCACAGGCTTTCTGGAGCAGCCACCACCTCTTCCCAGCTTCACACTTTGGCACTTCCCACGAGGGAATTCCTTGCAAGGACTTTGTGAGGGGAAAAAATGCCTCAGTGTCTCTCAGCTTTCCTCTATCCCTCACTCCGGCATCTCCCCGGCAATCAGATTGGTGTCATCTGCAAACTTGCTGAGTGTGCACTCGATCCCACTGTCTCTGTCATTGATGAGGATACTAGACAGCACTGGTCCCAGTGTGGACCCCTGAGGGACACTACTTGTCACCAGTCTCCATCTGGATGTTGAGCCATTGACCACTAGCCTCTGGATGTGACCATCCAACTAGTTCCTCATCCACCAAACGGTCCACTCATCAAATCCATCTCTCTCCAATTTATAGAGAAGGATGTTGTGGGAGACTATATCAAAGGCCTTACAGAGGTCCAGACAGACAACATCTGTAGCTCTTCCCTTGTCCACTGCTGTAGTCACTCCATCATAGAAAGCCACTAGGTTGGCAAGGCAGGACCTGCCCTTGGTGAAACCATGCTGGGCTGTCTCAGATTACCTCCCTGTCCATCATGTGCCTTAGCATACGTTCTAAGAGGATGTGTTCTGTGATCTTCCCAGCTTGGCAGCTACGTCAGCCAATTCCCTCAAGACTCTGAGGTGCATCTCGTCAAATCCCATAGACTTATATATGTTCAGGTTCCTTAGATGGTCATGAACCTTGTCTCTTACAGTGGAAGGGACTTTGCTCCTCCAGTCCCCATCTTGTGGTCCTTGCACTCAAGAAGTGTGCAAAGAGAGGGTGCCAATAAGACTGAAGCAACAAATTTGAGTACCTTAGCTTCCTCATCGGTTGTTACCAGCTTGCCAGTCTTGCTCATTGGAGGGGTACACCTTCTTTGAACTTCCTTTTCTCGTTGACATACCTGTAGAAGTCCTTCTTATTATTCTTTGCATCCCTGCCAAGTTCAGCTTGAGCTGCACCTTGGCCTTCCTGACCCTATCCCTACACAACCAGGCAGTGTTCCTGTACTCTTCCCAGGATCCCTGTCCCTGCTTCCACTGCCTTTGCAGGTCCTTCTTGCCCTTTGGTTTGACCAGCAGGTCTCTACTCAGCCATGATAGTCTCTTGCCTTCCTTGCCCAATTTGTGACCCCTGGGGATCGAGAGCTCTTGCACTCTAGGGAAAGCATCCTTAACGCTCTGCCAGCTCTGTTCTGCTCCCTTGTCCCTATTTCCCAGAGGGTACTATTGACTGACTCCTTGAAGAGCTGGAATTTTGCTTTCCTGAAATTCAGGGTCCTGACTTTACTGTTCTATGTTCCATTGTCTATGTTTAGCCCATACCTGGGGCTGAACTACCACAGTTGCTCAGTCACCCGATGACCCTTCCCCAGCCAAGCAGGGGGATCGGGAAAAGGAGTCTCGTGGCTTGAAATGAAAATGGGTTTGATGAAACAGCCAAACTAATAACAATACCAATGCCAATATAAAATAAAGTTGTACTCAGCCCAGCAAACGTACGGTGATCCCAGTAAAGAGGAAGGAAGCCCTCAGGAGCTGCAAGAGGATCAGGAGACCCCACTGTCCTCAGTAAACTTCACCCTTTATACTGAGCATGATGCTTTGGGGATGGGCCACACCTGCACCCGGCTCGGGTCACTGCCCTGTCTGGCTCCAAACTGCTAATGGCCTGCAGACCAGGGCTGACCTACAACTGTCCCAGTGAAACCAGGACACCCATATGCCCCAGCACTGGGAACTCCACCAGAGCAACATGCCATGGGAGTCTCAGCTATGCTTGGTCTCATGGCAAAAGAAACATTTGGCAAAAAAAAAAATTAAGTGCCAATATTAACTAGATACCCAGGGCTGAGAAAAATATTCATCAAAAAAGAAGAGCACAGACTTTCCCCATAATGAACAAAAGCTCAATGCTGCTCTCAGCTGGACATGTGTTCTCTCTGTGCAGCTCCAGTTCTGACAGAGATTATTCCTTCATAATACATTTTTTATGGTACACATGAGACCTCTGAAATGCGGTGTCTTGTGTCCTGTAAATCATTTCCTGTAACTCGTGGATTCCTTTTCAACTGCATTACTGTAATGTGAATGTTAAGGGACTAACTCGAACTGACAGAGGCAAAGCCTCCATCCCCTGCCACAGCTTGCCTCCCCGTGCTCCAAGGGCTGCCCATGCCCCCCCAGCGGGGCCTGGGGGTCCCCTGGAGCTCTGCGGAGTCCCCCCAGGGCCACATGTGTTCCCTGCCCGGGCTGAGCCCACCAACAGGCTGCTGCAAATTTACCCCTTGGACTTGAACCTTGAATGAACATCCCAGGTAGGTGCAGTTTGGGTCTTGGGGGTGGAAGCACATGCTGCAGGACCAGGGACAGACTGATGTTCTCAAGAAGCCCCAAGCAGTGGGTTTGCTTTGCTGCTCTGCTTCACTCAGATGTCCCTCCACATGACTGTTATAATACATACAGCTCTACCTTAGGGAGAGCTGAATCCGCCTCATACATGAAGATACATTTCTTCCCAACCGGAGAACTCGCAGAGAGTCTGCTCACATCAACAACCCTGCTCTCGAGTTCCCTGATAGCATTTAAAAAAAAATTAAATCTTTTTCAGTTCCAAAATTACAAGATAAACCTCAAAACAGACACCATTTAATGAAGAGTTGCAGTGCTTTGGTCTTCCCGAGCACACGTCTGAACTGCCCTGCTGAGCGAAATGCCTGGTCTGACATCCTCACGTCTCTTCTGCTGTGATGTGCCGCACAGAAGACTAATAGGATTTGCAGGCAAATCATACATAACGGGAAGACTATTTCTTCTCGGGCACCAGCTTCCAGCCCAGAGGAAATTTTACAACCATAATGCAAAGCCCTCTGAAACAAATGGTTTAGCCTTAAACCCTGCTGCCCGGGCTCTGACTCGCTCTGCTCATCACAGAACGTGTGCTTCTCCTGCGTGGGTGTCAGACCCGTCCATGGGCAGAGCCAAGTGCTAGCCAAGCGTCCAGTGGTGCTCAGCCAGTGGATGCGATAGGAGCTGATGGAGTGTAACACTATGTGACAGTTCTGCTTTTACAGGCTGATGTATTTACACTGCATACCTGCACACTTCTATTCACATTAATTAGCAGTAAGAGCAATTCCAGGCATTCTGTAAGTGTCCAGCCTAGCGAGGCCAACTGATGCTGCTAGCCCTGCATGGGAATTGCCAGGATAGGTCAGTCTGGTGGATCATCTAGTTCATGCCCCAGATTTTGGTGGGAATCAAGACCAGTTGCTTTGGAGGAAGTCTGTTGCAGAAAGCCATGGAGCCCCCTCAGATGCAGGTCCTTCTAAGTCCCCATCATTTGCTGTGACTTGTGGCAGTCCCAGCCTGGAGGACTTGCCTGTGATGTTTTCATCTTCAAAGGGACAGCAGTGATGAGATTTGTGCCAAAACCTTGGTTATTATGGGGATGTGTGACAATGCCATGGCAGGCAGCTGGGGGCCCTTCCCTGCACCAGCTAGTAGGGCTTGACTCTTCACTTGCTAAAGGCAAGGCTAATTGACGCAGTTTTCCCCCACATAATAGACTGGAAAGTCCTTTCTGAGATGTTGCTGCACCTCTAAGCTGCACAAGGGTCCCACACTCCTCACTGGTACCACGCAAAGGCTGGTGGCCTCGCTTGCGAAGGGGAAGCAGAACTCTGCTCCCAGGCAGGGACAGGAGAGAGTTGGGTCATTCTCTCTTGAGACACAGGAGCATCCACCATCCTCATCACCTCTGCTCTAGGAACAGAGGCAGAGACAGATTCCAAGGGCAACCTCCAGACTGAAGAGCCCGTCTGCGGGGCCCTGGGCATACCTAGCCCACTGAGAGGAGGTCTGAGGAGCACATCCCTGCTCTCTTAACACATAAGCAGATGAGCACCAAGGAAGGAGGAAAATGGCCTCAGACAGCAGGCAGTGCTGGCACAAAACCAAAGAGGTACGAATTGGCACAAATACATTTTGGCTAGAAATCAGATGGTTTCTAACTGTGGGAGGAATGCTGTTCTGGAACAGATTCCTGTGAGGAGTATTGGGGGCAAGGCATGCAATTAGCTTTAAGATTGAGTTTGAAATGGACTTTATAACATGGTTGCCAGCAGCTGCAGGGAAATGGGATTTGCTGGCCCAGGCTGTCCCTTCCAGTTCTGTGCTCCTGTTGTGACTCACAAGCACCAAACTGAGAAGACCACCTCTGACAGGAAAGGGCTCTTTAATCAATCAAAGGCTTAATAAGACCCATTGATGGGAAGGTGGAATTAGACACATTTGAGTGAAATGAAAAATGTGTGTTTTAACCAGGACAGTAATTTCCTTTTGTAATAACTTGTGAAGGAATATGGCAGGTTACCTCTCTTGGAAGGCTTTACACTGAAACTGGAAGTCTTTTCAAAGAAATGGTCCTACTGGGCCACGCTGTAAGCCAGGGATGCTGTTCCTGTGAGTCTTTACATGCTGTGGTTCCAATTATTGCTTCTAAGAAGTAAGCTTCCAGAGACTGCCACCTTTATTTACTGACTTCTACAAACACTAGAAATATATTTTTCATAAAACTTCAGAGGTTAACCTCCCATAATTCCTCCTCACTATTTACTTGTCAACAGAAGCAGCAAAACACCTTGAAAAGAGGTAGATTAATTCACATGGTACTCTGCCTCCTTCAGGGAATGAAGTTTGTAAATATATATACTGACTAGAAAATAAACAGTAAACATGCAATGACATTTAAACTCTAGTCCAAGAAGGCACTCAAGACGCTTCACGGTGGCATTCTACCCTGTCAGAACATTTTCCCATTCATGAGAACAGCTTCAGGTTTACAATAAGTGTTTGTTCTGATGACTTTCAGTAGTGACTCCTGTGACCTAAACTATACAGCCCAGGAACCTGCATCCATCCTCCTTGCCTAAAATTAACAAAAGGAGGAAGAAGAGCATCTCTGGGCAAGCTGCTCAGAAGCCAACCCCAGTGTTTCACTGATGCATTGTTCACAGTTGCTATAAAAAAAAGGAACAGCTCTTAAACTTGGAAAAGTGTATGTGCCACAAATATGTTGTAGTACATGATTTATACGGTGAATAGTCCTGGAAACACAGCCAGAGGGAAAGCCATTTGGTCTGAGAGGCGCATGCTGGCAGAGGCAATAGAAGAGGTTAGACAAGGGGCAGTCACAGGTGACTCAGGTACAGGAACAAACAAGATGGTCCCTTCAGTGTCCCACCAGCCCTTGACGTGCATTTTGCATACTCAGGGTGACCCGGGTGGGCGAGGGCCCCTGGCTCCATCACACCAGCTCTCGGTGGCAGATGCTGGAGGAAGCAGAGGCCTCAGGCTGTCCCTTCTGCGGTAAGTCAGCCCTTAGGAAGGCTGTGGAAAAAATGAAGCCAGGAATTTTCTTTCCACTGCTGAGCACCTGATTACATATCTGCTCCCTCTCATCCTCCCCACCCTGCAGTGCTGGGGCTCCCCCCTGCCCTCAGCAGCCTGCAGCCCACCAGGGAGAGCTGGCATTGCCACTCCTCGGCCAGGAGCCATCCGCTCGGAGGGACAACCACGAAGGCTGCGGCCACCAGGTGCCCAGCAAGCCCACCCAGGGCTGCTGGCCCCCCAGAGACACGGCTCCAGGCAGTGAGGCTGCACAGGCTCAGCCTGACCCGTGTCCCACTGCTGGGGCCATGCTCTGCCATGGCCAGTGGCTCAGACCTCCCGCTGCTCCCGGGCAACCTGCTCCCACTCTGCAAGCTCCAGATATGGCTCGGGATCAAAGCCTCCAGCTCTCCTCGTGGCTGCCCCCAGTCTCATGGCTGAGCATGGGAGCAGGCTGCTCTCCCCATAGGAAGGGTATTGCAGGACCTACCCCATCTGCCATGTATTTATTCAGAGTAAGTGGGTGAGTGGCTCTATCACTTGATAACATGCAGATAATCTGTTCTAATTGTGGCTGTTGCAGGATGAGGACCAGGGCTTGCACAGGAAGCTGATGGTGTGACAGGATGACATGGCAAAGCCACACTGAACAGAATGCTAGCCAGCTGTCTCCATTCTGCACTGAAGTAGTGACGATGGTAGAGAAGGGGAAGGCAGCAGTTGCAGAGAAGACATCTCACACTTGCAAGGTGGCTGAGTACATCACTTGGCCTCCGGAGGGAAAACTGAGGCGGGGAGGGAGGCAGAGATCCACCTGTGGTCACAGGGTGACTGGTCCCAGGGGTGGCTGGGTGCCTTGGCTGCCCGAGGATTGGCCATTGTGCTGCAGCCTCACCCAGCATCACACCCTCCAGCACAGGACATCTCCTGTGCCTGCTCACGGGCCAGGAGGGCTGTCTGTGGCAAGATGCCATGGAATCAGCACAGCCTGCCAGCCTCCCAGCATCACCTCGGGTAGCTGGCTCCTGCTGCACTCCGAGGTGCTCCTCGTGTGTTACCATAGCAATAGGTAGGCTGCTGGAGAGGGAACGGCCAGCACAGCCTCTGCAGCTGGGGTCCAAGGGGGGGCAGCTCCCCCTGAGCCCCAGCCCAGAGCCCTGCCTGCCAAGCCACTCTCCATCTCACCCTGATGGGCCACAGAGCAAAGACACCGTCACCTCCCTCACTCCGTCCCTTCTCTGCACAAGCCCTGGCAGCCAGCAATGCTGCCAGTTTGAACCATTAAATTAGAGCTGACAGACCTGTGCTGGCATCAGAACCGATTCTGCATCATAACTTACGATTCTGCCAGTGCCCTGGACTCGGCACCTGGTGTCTGAGGGACAGCCAGAGACCTGCTGCTTATCTGCTGCTTTTCAGCACTGGGTGCTCAGCCAGGAAGGCTGTACTGTGGTACAGAGCTGCCCCCCCAAATCAGCATCCAGTTTCACAGGGACCCAGCAATGAGGCTTCCCAGGACCTGCCCGTTATCTGCTGCCCTTCACCAGCAGGAGCAATGCCCAGTGTGGCTGGATCTCTGGGAATCGTCCCTGTTCTTACCCATCCCTTCCCATCCCTGCACGGTTCCTTCTGCCCTCCTCACTGCCACTCAGCCAAGCCCTGCCAATTGCAGCAATTTAATCTCTGCTCATTAGATGGATCCTCCACCTCCCTCATCATTTCTGTAGCTCTTCTGTGAGCTGCCTAATTTATCACTCTCTGCCTGGTAACGAGGTACCCAGCACGTTCCCACTAAGATCTATTCTTCAGAAACACCCATGCCACCTACTCAGCAGGGCTCTGCTCTCTTGACTGCTTTGGGACTCTTCCTTTTAGGATTTTAAATTATTTAACTTGGGATTGAAATAGGATTAATAAGTGATTGTGACTACTCATTTACTAGACTATGATATCACATCTGCCTTCCTTGGTTTTGGTATCTTCTATAGTCTAGAAGAAGAAACCTCTGCTGATGTAGCCCTACCAGCTGTGATGCAAATACCACCTGAATTTCAAGTGGGGAAATGAACTGTGCTCCATGGCTTATACAACCAGCTAGAGAGCGGGCTCTGAGCAAGGCAGCAGTTAATGTAGCCTGGGATGGCATTTAGTGAAGTCTGAAGTAATTTCTTCTCTAACAAAAATAAGAAGTTCTTGTTCTCTCATGTTAGAAATATTGTTGTGATACTGAATTTTACAAACCTACCTGTTGTTTGATCTTCCTGAGGCAGCAGGGAAGAGGAAGCCAGAGCTTTTTGGACAGTTTAACTCACATGAAACCCTTATTGCCCACCAGCACTCAGGACTCCTGCCTCTGAAAGCATCCCCTGGTGATAGCAATTCACATCCCATAGCTGCAAGTTGTGGAGCAGTCCTGCTCCAGAGTACAGAACAGCAAGGGATTAAGAACAGGACCAGGAAACAAAATGGGTGTTTGCCACCCATTCACCAACCTGCCTGCAACCCTCTCTGGTAGATTTTTGCAACCTGAGCTTGTGCTCTGCTGTGCCAGGACCCAGTAAGCGTATTCAGCCTGTAATTTAGCCCAGCTACAGGTGCTATTTCTAGGTAGAACTGACTTGTGTAAAACATTTGTTTTTCTTTGGGAACACCCCTGCAGTGTGCCAGGACTGACCTCACGAGCTTGTGTCGCTGTGTGTCAGGACAGGGCGTCATCCACAGCTCAAGCCCACTGTCCACAAGGAAACAGCCCATGTTCCCCAAATCACCTCCTCTCCTGTCACCACAGCAGGGCTGCACTCACATCTGCTGGGCTGCTGCTCTTCTGCCACGCTCTTCTCAGTACCCACCAGCTTGAGCACCAGGGCTGGGGCTCACTGGGAAGCACCCCAGGGCATCAGCACACGCTGCCCACCCACCCGTGTCTCCAGCATTTCCCTCCAACAGCTGCTAGCAGGGTGGCCAGTGTGGCCCAGTGCTGTCCATGCTGTGCCACTAGTTCAGCTCCCAGCACCTCTCAAATCTACAGGGCTGATTTTGCGGGACTCCTGGGCTAGAGGCAGTGATCAAGAGGGAAAGGCTGCTGCCTCCTGCCAGGAGCTCAGGACACAGCAGGGAAAGGGTGGAACACAGAGCTGGAAATGCATGCACAGGGACCATCAGACAATTTTGGTGTGAGGGTGCCCCACCCTGCTCTCCTCATCCCCATCCTGGGGCTGGCAGGAGCTGTGCAGGTGCCCAGCACCTGCCTTCACATCCCCTGCCTTGGCCCTCTTCCACTGACCACTTGCCCTAGTGGGAAGGATATTATCATCAACAGGCAAACCAGCAGCCAAAGCCCTCCCTCCACTCTCAAATCATACACCAAAGATCCAGCACAGCCCACCAGTGGAGGGAGGAACAAGTTAATGCACTCACCCACAGCACAGGACGTGCAGAAGGGAGTAAGCTGGCCAAGGATCCAAGCCAGGGGAGATGGAATCAGCCAGACAATGAGTCCCAGATAGAAATTCATGATCCTCTTGTGCCATCCTAGAAACTCCACCTACTATGAAGTGTCAGAGAGCTATTCCAATAACCAGAATCCCCACACAGCACATGCACTATAGAAACAAACCTGCCCCCCAACCCCACCACCAGAGTCAGCTCTTCTAGAGGTGGCTTCTTGACCCACCTCCCGGGTAATGTGGGAGGTGGGGGCACCTGGGGGTGATCTCCTCATCAGCTCCCACCCAAGGCTGGCCACACCCTGGGTGAAAACCAGGCAGGAGAGTCTGTCTTGCCTGGTTGTGGGCATTATCCATATGCCAACCCTCATTCAGGGCTGGGGTTCAGCCCAGCACTTCAGGCCCCCAGCTCCCCGTTTCCAGCTGTGCAGCCGAGCGATGCCACCACTCAGCTGGGTTCAGGTTGTCTCCCGTGATGTGAGAAGTGACAGCTCGTAAACTTGAAGGAGAATATGAAATGTTTGAGGAAAGGAAAAGCAAAAAAAAACCCACAATGCCAAAGCAAGGGGGCTGGGTTTAGATGTCTGGTAGTTTTTTGATCAGAAATCCACCATGCAGTGAACAGAAGACAAAGTGGCTGCCTAACTAGCTGCTTAAAGAAACTTCAGGTTCATCTGAACAGTTTCTAAAGACTCAGATATAAAGGTCAAATAGTCCTTGCCAGCTGAAAAGCCTCTTTTACAGAAAAGAATCAACTATGGCCCTCATTATGGAAAACAGTCAAAATAATACAGTGATGCTACCTGCAAGAGAAAATAGATAGTGCAAGTTATTCCCTCTTCCCTTCCAGTGATATCAGTTTAGAAAAGCCAAGCTATTTACAGAGAGCATTTTGCTTCCAGTACTTTTGAAGTAAGTGAATTTTGAATTAGTTTAAGTGCAGGATAAATCAGTGAAATAGGAAGATCTTTACACTCCAATAAGATGCTATTACTCATAAGCATATTGCACTCTAGCTTGTGGACTAAAACTATCCGTGCATGACAGGACACCAAGGGCATGAAACACAGGGGAGCCATGAAAATTAGCAAAGCACCTTTGGTGTGAAGAGGTAATTTGGGATATTGATTAGTGATGATGGCAGCCCAATAATCTGGCCCGATCCTGTGATCCTGGGTGCTCCAGGCAGCCAGGAAAACTCCAAAACCCCTTCCAAGAGCAATCTGTATTTCTTGAGATCTCAAGTCAGAGGCTGAAGCAGGAACACAGCATTAGGTGCTGTGCTGTTGTTGAGGACGCCGTGTCCACCACTGCTCTCGTTGGGCACATCCATCACACTGCCATGGAAGAGGAAATGTTGTATTCACTTTTTACATCTGTGACCTCACTGTGTGTGGACACCAGCAGCTGGCACAAGGGCACTTGGCACGGAAGTCCCGTGCCCTGCTCCCCACTCCACAGGCTGTTCTGACCACGGAACAATGTCGGGGCACCCCCTGCTCCTGAGAGCACAGCGTGGAGCTCCCGGTCCGGCACAGGCGTGCTCGGCAGCAGGAGTGGCAGAGCTGGGCATGGCCAGGCCTGTTGTGTCGTGCTGCATGCACACCATCACACTGAGCATGGCACACAGCAGACGGTCACTTCTAGCCCTTATTT
>NW_008610295.1:0-1949 GCF_000691845.1 Merops nubicus | reverse complement strand
CACTTCTCAAGGAAAAGAGCTTCCTTGGGTTGCAAGTCTGGACAGACTTGCTCAGAGAGGACTAATGCCAAGTCTTCATCAGCCACAGTCCCACCTGGTTTCGAGCATGAAAATAAGCAGGAACAGAAATGGCTTTGTAATTTCCACCACTTCCCTCCCCCTTCTCACTACAACAGGGAAGGAGCATCTGAGGCAAAGGCATTTCCAGGTCTTGGGACAGTGCTTCTTCCATATTACCCAGCCACGCCATATCAAAGCAGCATGCTGCTGTACTTTGTGCTGAGGTGTCCAGGGGGCTCCTAGCTGCTTTCTGAGCACAGCCAGGAGACCCTCCTGTGGGCTCGTATCTGGCTCTTGTATTTCCAGCTCTGCAGCTGCGGCGCCGGGAGCCTTTCTGTGGAGAGAAACACAGCCATGCACTGGATGCAGAGAGCCACAGAGAATCTCTGCCTGCTCCCTTGACATCTCTCACCCTACTCCTCACAAGCTGCTTGGATTTTGTGTCAAGAGGGTGATTCTGCAAATTAAATCGGTTCTTGTCTCCTCTTCGTTGGCATGGCAACCCAGGAGGATAGATGGCACAGCCTTGCTGCAGCTCTGGTGGCTGGAGACAGAGCCCAGCTCCTTCGTGCCAGCGCTCCCGCTGACCCAGGCAGATGGTGCAAAGGTCCCTCACAGGGTGGCAGAGTGGACGGCGTGGGACCCAGCTCCTGGGACAGCTGCCCAGCACCCGGGCTCGGGTCCCCTCTGGCAGAAGGGCTGGAGCCCTTCTTTTTGCAGGAGCAAACCCTGGTTGTGGGAAGCTGGTGCCCAGGTCAGCAGAGGTTCTGGAGCCTCCAGGAACGGCCGCAGCAAGAGCTGCACACCAGCACCGTCACCTCCCGGCTCTGGGACCTCCCAGTCCTTGGCAGGGATCCGCTTTTCCCTGCTGTCTCAATAAATGAATGTAAGCATTTTCCAGCTCAGCAACTAGAGCCTTTGCTAGTCTTGCATTTGTGTTTGATTAATGAGATAGCCAGTAATTTAAACATCTCTTGAGGTCTCTGTCTTTCCTGAGTAATTCTGAAGTTATTGCTGTTTACATAGAAGAAAATCATATTGCCTCGCAGAGAGCATTACTGTGGTGATAAGAGTGGAAATTGATCCTCGAGGAGCAGAGGCAATGGCACTTCCACGGAGTTTCAGTGAAAGCTCATCGTTTTCTGGAAGAGAAAAGCACCTTCTGCCCACCCAAAACCCGGGAGAGGCTGGGGCCATTCCCATCCCACAGATCTGTTGGAATGCTGCTCCCTTGGGAGAGGCACCAGGAAGCCGAGGGGGCTGGGACCTACCATGACAAAATCCCCCATATTGTGGATTCCTCCAGGCTGGTGCTGGGAGGATTAATTTCCACTAGCAGACTGGTTGTCAGACCCACTTGAAATAAATCTGTTTGCAAAATTATCATGTTAAAAGGTTTTAATTATTAGGGACGCATTAGGAAGAGAGCTGGGATTTGCCTTCTGTTGTTCCCACCAGGCCTGATCAGTCCTGGTTTTTCTCACATCCCAGCATAAATCTGGAATAATCCTCCAGGTCAGAGGAATCAGGCTGCTGTCAAGGCAAAACCCTGTCTGGGAAGAGAGTGCAGACAGTGATGATTTGGGGGATACTTTTACAGAACTAGGACTTTTTCCTGAGCAGCAGACACAGGATTAGTACTGACGCTAAGCCACGCAGATTTCTGCATATGTCACCTTGAAGCTGCTTTGCCTTTGAGGAGATGGTGCCTCCGCCCGGCCTGGCACGCAGCCTGGCTGGGTGTGCATGAGGAGCTGGGGCCCGCTCAGGCCCCCAGGTCTGGCTGGCGAGCGCTGTGGTGCTGCCTCGGTGCCATCAGTCGCGGTCCTGTCCCGGGGCTGCGGAGCGGCTGGGGGCAGTGCCCGGGCAGAGGGTCTGCAGCTGCTGCT
>NW_008610294.1:0-898 GCF_000691845.1 Merops nubicus | reverse complement strand
TACCTGGAGCCTCTGGCAGCAAGCACCAGGCGAGACTCGAGGTTGACCACTAGGATTTTGGAGCCGAGGATACAAAGGCTCTGAGGCCAATTATACTCCTACTGAAAAAAGAAATTTTGGCAGTATATGAAGGAGTTCAAACTGCTTCGGAAGTAATTGGCACTGAAGCACAGCTCCTCCTGGTGCCATGATTACCAGTACTAGGCTGGATGTTCAAGGGGAAGTTCCCTTCCACTCATCATGCCACCGATGCTACCTGGAGTAAATGGCTTGGTTTAATCACACAGATAGCTCGAGTAGGGCATCCCAATTTCCCAGGAATCTTAGAAGTGGTCATGGATTGGCCAGAAGGTAAAGACTTTGGAATGCCACCAGAAGAGGTAGTGACACATGCTGAGGCAGCCCCACCATATAATCAATTATCAGATCATGAGAAGCAGTATACTCTGTTTACTCATGGATCTTGTCGTCTTGTAGGAGCTCGCCGTAAGTGGAAAGCTGCTGTGTGGAGTCCCACATGACAAGTCGCAGAAGCAGCTGAAGGAGAGGTGGAATCAAGTCACTATGTAGAGGTAAAAGCCATCCAGCTGGCCCTGGACATTGCTGAGCGAGAGAAGTGGACGGCGCTCTATTGGAATCATGGCTTTCGGGGCATGGTGGACATTGTTTGCTTAGCATGGACAATCAGTACAGGCTTTAGGTTTAGGCCTCAGAACATCTGTGAAGAGGCCTTGAACGAGGAGAAAGGAGAAACATCAGACGATAGGAACCACCGTTGGCGGTTCGCCCAGACAAGAATGGTAAACTTGGCAAGGCTGAATTCAACAGTCCGATGAATTACATAATGGCTGGCAGGGCACATGGACAACGGATGGACAATAACTATTATCCAATCTGT
>NW_008610293.1:0-620 GCF_000691845.1 Merops nubicus | reverse complement strand
TGAGGCCGGGCAGTACAGGTCAGCCTCGGGGGCCGGGGACCCAGGCGCGTGGGCAGAGGCCGAGCCCCATGCTGCCCTGAACTCCATTTGTCACTGAGATGCCCGGTGGGTCTGGGTGAGCTGTCCAGGACGGCATGACTGGAAGGCCTGGAATACCAAAGGGTGGGACGATCTCAAAGGTAAAGGTACTCAGCAATCATACTTAGTAATTCCGAGCAGCACCTAAAGTCAGCAAAATTCTGCCAATTCTTCTAACTAAGGCCTCCGTCTGGCTTCTTTACCTAAACCAGAGACACGTTTGGACCAAGATCAAGACATTGAGGTGTAAGGTCCCTGGCCAGCGCTTGCTGTGGCCCAGATGGCAGGAGAAGGCAGTTCTGAGCTTTTGGGCTGTATTAGCATCTGATGAACTCCTCTGCTGCCAGGATGGCACAGCTGGAAGACCTGGAAGACCAAATGGTGGGATGATCTCAAAGATTAAAGTCCTCATCAACCAGACTCAGTAATTCTGAGCAGCACCTAAAGTCAGCAAAATTCTGCCAGCTCTTAGCCAACACAGCTAAGGTCTCTGTCTGGCTTCTTTATCTAAGCCAGTTTGGACCAAGATCAAGACATTGAGG
>NW_008610292.1:12621-13973 GCF_000691845.1 Merops nubicus | reverse complement strand
AGAAGAGAAGAGAAGAGAAGAGAACTATTTTAATTGGAAGGGACCTACAACGATCATTATTCCAACTGCCTGTCAAGTTCAGGGCTGACTAAGTTAAAGAATGTTGTTAGGTCCATTGTCCTAATGCCTTTTAAACACTCACAGACTTGAGGCATCAACCACCTCTCTAGGAAGCCTGTTCCTGTGTTTGACCACCCTCTCAGTAAAGAAATACTTCCTCACACCCAGTCTAAACCTCCCTTGGAGCAGCTCTGAACCATTGCCATGTGTTCTGTTACTGGGTACCATACAGACCAGCATCTCTCTCTGTAGAGAGACCCTTCCCCAGTGGTTAGGACAGCAGCCCATGTCACTTTTCTGAGACTGAGAGCTCTCACCTGGAGGGGTAAGTGAATATTTAGCATGCTCTAAGTTTACATCTGTAGGCAATTAACTAATACATAGATAACATTGTGTGCTTTTTCACTTTGTTATAGTGTATTCTTGCTTTTAAGTTGTAATAGTGCATTATTCCATTATATCATTGAAAAGCTGCAATAGTGGTGTACTAAACCTGTGAGTAAAGCTCAAATGGATCTTTTGCTTGAGCCTTGCAATCTAGTCTCTTTTTGCCACAAGCATACCACAAACGCACTCATCCCACAGCCGGAAAACTTGTCCAGAAGGCCGAGTGTCGGATCCTGCACTTTGGTCACAACAACCCCAGTAACAATACAGACCTGGGGAAGAGTGGCAGGACATCTGCCAGGCAGAAAAGGGCCTGGGGGTGTTGGTGGACAGCTGACTGAACAGGAGCCGCTGTCTGAACATGAGCCAGCAGTGGGCCCATGTGGCCAAGAAGGCCACCAGGATCCTAGTCTGTATCAAAAATAGGGTATCCAGCAGGAGTAGGGAAGTGATAGTGCCCCTGTACTCAGCACTGGTGAGGCCACAGCTTGAATACTGGGTTCAGTTTTGGGCGCCACAGCATAAGAAAGGCATTGATGTGCTGGAGCAGATCCAGAGAAGGGCAACAAAGCTGAGAAAGGGTCTGAGGAACATGTCTGATGAGAAACAGCTGAGGGACCTGGGATTGTTTACTCTGGAGAAGAGGAGGCTGAGGGGAAACCTTATTGCTCTCTACAGCTACCTAAAAGGAGACTGTAGTGAGGCTGGTGTTGGTCTACTCTGTGAAGTAACTAAGGACAGGATGAGAGGAAATGGGGTTATATTGTGCCATGGGAGGCTTAGATGGCATATTAGGAAGAACTTCTTTACTGAACGAGTGGTGAGGCACTGGAACAGGCTGCCCAGGGAGGGGGGGGAGTCACCCTCCCCAGAGGGGTTGAATAAATGTCTCGATGTGGGCTTTC
>NW_008610292.1:0-12590 GCF_000691845.1 Merops nubicus | reverse complement strand
ACATAGTTTAGTGGTCACAGGAGTGCTGGGTTAAGAGTTGGACTTGATGATCTTGGAGGTCTTTTCCAACCTTAATGATTCTATGATTCCCATGTCTCTGTAGTCTCTTTTGATTTACCTTAGACTTTTTTTTTGCAACATCATTTGTACACACATGAAAGAGTTTGCATTCTGAAGAAAAATACAAAACCATTCCCCATACCACTTCTCTGTATCACAAATTATTCCACAGATCTCTGTTCCAAACTAAAAAGCTCTTATTTAGCCTTTCATGCATATGATTATCCAGCTTAATGGTTAGGGAAATAAACCATCAGTCTTCTGTCTCTTTCTTAATATTTATTTCCTTATACAATTCGGTAAACTAAGCCAGGAAAGACATGAGTTGATCAACCTGTGTGTCTTATTCATAGTGCTTGAAAAACAAGATAGAAAATGACCTGTGCCACATTTAAACAGAATTAAATATAAAATCAAAAAAGTTGTTCTAAAACTTTCTCCCGAGTAAACACTAACAACTTTGATGAATGACTATGAAAAAACATTTTCTCCCATTTCATTTATTCCCACTACTTTCTTACTGAAATGACAATTTGATTTTTAGTCTGTGTAATTAATTTTTTCTCAAAAAAACTCAAGAATGTAAAATAACAAAAACAGATCAACCTGTGCTCACGCTAGCTTTCTATCTTGTGCCCAGAGCGTATGGCTAGGAGTTTGATCTCTGTATACTAATGCAAAATCTTGTAGGAGTTAATGAAATCTGATAGCTACGTATTAACATTTTAGTGGATGTGACATGCAATTCTTATAATTAATATTTGTATGAAATAAATCCTGTCATGGACAGTCCAAATGATTTACCTTTGAAAAATGTCCCACTTACATGTACTCAACTTGCCTTCTGTACTGAAGAAAATTTTGCTCTTTGAAGCAGTGCATTTCAACTAGAGATACAGGACTGTGTTAATCTGACCGCATTCATCATCTAAAGAATAGCAACATTGCCATTCCACTGTTTTTCCCTGGTCTGAAGTGTTTACTAATGTTATTGCAAACTGGTGTTGAATTCTCTTTTTATGGAGAGATAAATCCAGTTGCCTAACAGACGGATAAAAACCTTTAAGTATTTGTGATGATTTTTTTTTTATATACTGTTTGAAATTTCATGGAGGTATTTTTCTCAGAATCATCTATTACAACATAATCACCTAGTGGAAACCGACACATTTGCATCAAATATAAATACATAAATAGATAAAAACCTCTTTGTCTTGGAATGGTTTTACATCAGCAGTCTTAACCACGCTGTGAATCTTACCTGTCTGGCAGAGCAGTACTACATTTAATAGTATCAGTAATTGTGATTTATTAGAACTGACAACACACCAGAAGAGATCTACACCTTCAATCCTGTTAATATATTTCTCAATGATTCCAAAGTGACAAATAATCACTGAGGCTTTCCATTTGTTTGTTAAGATACCTAAATTTTGGTGTCTGTATAACATGTAAACCTTATGCTGCATACCAGAACTCCTGCTGCAACCCATAGAGATCAGTACTGGGATAAGTACTGCCACTAAATACAGACTCTGCAGGCAATGGAAGCTGGGGGCTGACTTAGCTAAATCAAAAGCAGAACATAAAGCTCAACCTGAAATAATACTTGATTCTTTTACCTAAAAAGGGTTCATCCACGGTGTGAGGAATAGGTTCATACATAGATTTGTGGCATACCTGATAGCTCCATGAAGATGTCTTGGACATCAGTACATTGGTACTACACATATTGAGATAATTAAATTGTGCTTCAGATGGCTGGTTAGCCAAAGCAGTCTCTAGACCCTGTTAATAAACTGTGTTGATCCAGATCTCAATTCAGTTGCCTAAACAGTGACTGTACTAAGAAATAAAATATCAAGCACAAATATTTATGCAGATATACACCTACATGTATTATTTTAATTTATCTCTTTTGAAACAAACCCTTGTACATTCATTTGGAGGGGAGTAGCTGATTCTTTACCTGATTTTATTCTTGGACTTAGAATCATAGAATGATTTGGGTTGGGATTTTTAAAGGTCTTCTAGTCCAACCCCCCTGCAGTGAGCAGAGACATCTTTAACTAGATCAGGTTGCTCAGAGCCCAATCCAACCTGACTTTGAATGTTTCCAGGGATACGGCATCTATCACATCGCTGGACAATCTGTGCCAATGTTTCACCATCCTCATCATAAAAAATATCTTCCTTATAGCTAGTCTAAATCTACCCTCTTTGAGTTTAAAACCATTGCAACTTGTCCTATCTCAAGAGGCCCTGCTAAAAAGATTGTCTCTATCTTTCTTATAAGTATTGAAAGACTGCAATAAGGTCTCCCTGGAGCCTTCTATTCTCCAGGCTAAACAACCCAAACTCTCTCAGCCTGTCCTCGTAGGAGAGGTATTCCAACCCTCGGATCATTTCTGTGACCCTCCTCTAGACCCATTTCAACAGGTTCATGTCTTTCCTGTGCTGAGGATCCCAGAGCTGGATGCAGTACTACAGCTGGAGTGTCACCAGAGCAGGGTAGAAGGGGACAATCACCTCCCTTCATCTGCTGGCCACACTTCATTTGATGCAGGCCAGGATGCGATTTGCCTTCTGGTCTGCACTTGCACATTGCTGGCTCATTTCCAGCTTCTCATCCACCAGTACCCCCAAGTCCTTCTCTAAAATGTCTAGATTGACAGACAAATTAAAGATAAGCTGCTTATTGAACATAGATACATTCAGAGGGGATTGACATCTGAGCTGAAAAGACACTTCTGGGAACGGAGACTGATTTTAGAACCTAGATTTCATAAATAGGGTGATATTTTGAATGGTTCTGGCTAAAACTGTCCAACTACTAGGTAGAATAATAACGTTTTCCAAATAGCTGACATCAAGGTCTGCTGCATCAGCCGCTGGTGCGTGCAGCAGCTAGTTAACTCTCTACAACCATCAGGCACTTCTGGGTACCCCTTGCCAGTCTCGCAATTGCCATGGGCATCACGGCCAGGCACTCCCCTCTACTACTGCAGTGAAACTGACAGAGGAAAACAATCTTCATCTTTGAATTGAAAGTTCTGTGTCAATGACAGTAATTTTAATTATTTTTCTACTGATTTACTGAATCTATTGTTTTAGCTTCCAACAGAGTTCTTAAAATCAAAATAATTCATCTTCTTTAAAGGAATTCTTTTTAGCCACTGAGTTGCTCTGTTCTGCTGCATCTTTTATAACAAGATTGCAGTCTGCTCTCAATAGAGAGTACACACAGAGTAAAAAATATGTGTTGGCTTGGGTGTTTTGGTTTTGTTTCTGGTTTTCTTTTGACTGTTTTTTTACTGGAGGTATAAAAGATTCTGGTTTCACCACAAAGCCTGTAAAAAGGAAGACAAATACCCAATTACCACTTGTTAAAACTGTACTAGAAGACTTCACAATGCATATTCTTCATGTCACTGACTTATTTTTATTATCCATACCATATTAATCAGAACAATGTAGTTCTTACTGATGAAAAAAAATCAAAATGAAATGAAAATGTGACAATTTACTACCTACTACAGCATTTATTTAAAATGAGTTGCAGAGTGGGGGGGAAATACATAGCTATTTTTTTATTCTTTTTGGTATATCATTCTTGTCCTTAGCATCAGTCTATGGAAGAATTTGTCATATGTTGGTCATATTTTAAAAAGGACAAAACATTATTAATATTTCATTGAAATACACTCACTTTCGTAACAGAAGGTAATTTCAGGTAGCCCTATGATCATTTATGCGTATCATTTATTTACATAGACCAAGGTGGTCTATTTGTAGCAGGTAGCTGCTTACTCAGTGTGTTAAGAGCTGTGCAGCCTGCTGCATCAGTTTACTGTAATGCCCCTGTCACTGCCAAAAACCACAATTATACATTTGATTAAGTCTCCAGACAGAATTAATCTCTTCACCTTTATTTAAAATCATGCATTTTCATCAAGTTAAGAGCCTGGCCCTCAGATTATGTGCAAAAAGAAATAATTTGTTTGCTTGTCTGTTTGTTTTTGTAATGGCCATACCATTTCCTTTTGACCATAACAATTTGCTTCAGAAACTATCCCTGAATTCTAACTACTAAAATACTACTGAATACATACAAAAGAATTGTGACCGTCCACTAACAACAGTTTTTATCCAACCTTTCCATGCAATTCATAATGTTAACTTAAAACTATGAACACCACTTGAAATTGAGGCAATGTCAGCATTTGGAAGGTTTTAGGGTATGTGAGCTAAAACAAATCTCTTATTAATGTCCATTGCCTTAAATTCAGACCAATTTTTCTTTAATTTATATTATGACATGTCAAAGGAGAACAGAAGGGAAAAGACAGGAAGGGATACAGCTTTGATAAATGCAGACTCTGAGTTACTAATACGACGTACTAGGGATGGAGATGTGTTTTCGTTTGGTTTGTTTTCTGTGACATATATTATAAAGCACTGAGCAAAGTAACATTGTACTTTTTACATTTTAAGACTCACCTAAAGATGAAGTTCCATTGTGTAAGAAGTATTTAATATAATAAATATATTTTTATAATGTTATAATAAAATTACCTTTATTCTGACTTTAGAATATTTTCACATTTTGACAACAGCTTTGATAATTTCCATAAATTTAATCACAATTTAACTAAATTCCAAAGTATAATAGAACAGTTGTATAGTAACTATTTTTTTTTTAAAAGATAGAGGTTGTCCCATGTTAAAATGAAATTTAAAAATAATATAAGCCTCTTCTCTAATGGCAATATTAAAATAATTATATTCAAGAACACCCTCTCAATGAATAAGTTATAAATTTACTAATCTGCAGGAAGTTAAATACTTAAAAGCATTATTCCAAAGTATTCTTGCATACCAATGTTACTGCCTGGCCATCAGCCTTCAGGCTGCACTGGGAAATACATATATGTTGATATAAATCTATTTTATTTTTTATGGTCTTTTGCTTTTATTTCACAAATTGGCACTTTCAAAAAGAAGAGTTTGATGAAAAATTCTCATCAGTTCCAATGGAAATCATCTGACACTGTAAAAAAAAAAAAGAGTATTGACAACTTTTGTTTTATTCCCTGATCAATCTGATTTCTTTTTATGCAGGGTGACAGAAGGACAACAAGGCCAGAGCTGCTGCACAGGCAGGGTGCTATTACTGGAATAAAGATGGGGAAAGCAGTCAGACAGAGAAGGAGAAAATGGCTATGTCTGTCATTTCCCTGAAAGGCATTATGTCTACAGTACCTAGGAAATTATTTTTCAGAAGTTGCAACACTTCCTCATCAATTTGTTACTGATTGCACCTTTAGAATTCAATATTTCAAAAAACAAAGAGGAGCTTTTTCATAGTTTCTTTCCTCAATAGTCTTGTTAGCAATGTTTTTGTCACTAATTAACTTTTGAAATGTCATTATTCTCATTCAGGCTGTGACCTTGAGATTGGGAGAATCCAGAGTGTTATAAAAAGTGAGAGAAGCACCGCTCAGAGCAGAGCAGAAGAAAGAACCATCATGTTTTATTGCCTCCTTTAAAATACACTGCAGTATTTGCAGCACTCTACTAATACAGTTTTGTTCGGAAACAAACAAAAAACCACAACAAAACCCCCACAACCCTAACTTTTTATTTAAAACATACAGTTTATTTTTTATAATGTTCCAAGCTAGATTAGTAAAGTATTGTAAACAATACAGTGTGCTTTAATGTCCCTCTCATTACATCATTGGCCCTTCTGTAGTATCCACAAGCTGGAGCGTAACTTCATTCTTCAAGATGCCAGCTTCAGGATCTTTTCAACTTAAAGTTCAAAAGAGCAGTCTGGCAAGTGAACAAGTGTTAATGTGTCATAAAAATGTTAAAACCAGCAATGATACTAGAGCAGATAAGAGCAGCATGACAATGCAACACCACCAGTCTTCACCAGGCTGAATCCTCAGTAGGCTTCAAGGGCTGAACGATGGGAGATGTATGAATTTACCCGTGTGCTTTGAATTTCTCATTGCATGTTTTTATAAAATCAGCCCTTTAGTATAGTGTATATATTTTTGTAATTTTTAAACTTAAGGAAATACAAAAGAAGAATTCTGTTAGACTGAACTGGACTGTGTCAATAATTCTTAATTGTCTTCAAAATACCAACCTCACTGAGGGGAAGTGCCTCTGCTTGTGTGACATATAGGTCTATAACTATGGGACGTCTATATTTCTTATATATGAAGAAACAAATCAAATTACCAAAGTCATCTTAGGTAAATACTAATGAACTCCCTATAATACATATATTAGAGACTCCCTTTTTACAATGACTCACATAAAAAAGATGAGGAGTAACAGGTAGAAGTTATTCCAGAGGGGAGTAATAGATTCCCCAACACTGAATGCTTTTAAGATTTAACTGGACAGGGTGCTGAGCCATCTTGTCTAGATCATTCTTTTGCCATGAAAGGCTGGACCAGACAATCCTTGAAGTCCTTTCCAACCTGGTATTCTTTGTATTACTAATCCAAACAAGTGCTCCCCACAGTCATAGGCCATGGGCAGTGCAGATCCCCTCATCGTCTGGGCACATGGGACCCCGTGCCTGCACACGTCTGCTCTAGGAGACCTGTGTGCTCTGCCTGCCCACCCAGGGCTGCATGACAGACCTTGGGAGGTGACCCCACGTCCCCAGGGCTCAGGTCCCGGAGTGACCCTGTGCCTCATGTGGATGAGCTGAGACAGATGCAGGGGATGTCCATGGAGGGGCTATGCTATTAGACCCAGGCAGAGCCCAAGGCTCGCTGGGGCCACCTCTGGCAGGGTCATATCAGCCTCATTGCTTCCCTGCTCTTGTCTTCTTCCATCCACTACAAGTCATTGTGTTTTCTTTGTTTCTGCTTTTTGCACTCCGTTTCAAAAGTCTCTGTAGCTCCATGGATAGTTTTTAATCCATTTGATGGTGATCTTCCTCTTCAGCATTATCAGTCTAGGGTGAAATACCCTCTCAGGCAATTTGGTGTCCTACCCACACTGTTATACGTGTTTCTGTCCTGCTGGCTGCTTTTTTCCCAGGTGGATCAGGCAGATGCCACTAGTGGTGAAACCACCACAGCATGAAGCTTATCATGAAACCTCTCCAAGAAACAGAATAGGTGCTGGACTATAAGACAAGTGTCAGAAACATTTTCATACCAGAAATTCTCATCTCACAGACACCTGATTCCATTTACCTGAAACAATTTGGGCTGCAACTACATATGAAACTTTAGGCAACACTGTAACACAGACAGCTAATATTCATGTGGAAGCAAAACTCATGCAGGGAATTAACTGTGGGTGTAACAGATAATGTATATGCATGCAATGAATCGGGTCAGGTGAAGATTTTGCTTTTGTAAACAATAATTGAGAGGTTGTTATTTTTTTTACCTTTTATAACTTAACTACTTATAGGCCTATAGTACACTGCTGACTTCAATGCCAAGTTTACATCGCTTGCATATACAATCAATGCCATACATATCTACTACTTGGTTAAAATTTACACACCCAACTTTATAATATAATCTGACAAATATCTTTACCACTCAAAAACAAAACAAAACAAAACAAAACAAAACAAAACAAAACAAAACAAACAAACAAAAAAAAACCCAAAGAAACTATTAAAGTAACAGAGGAAAAATTAAGATGAAAATATTAAATGTAGACTGTAATAACTAAGATATACTCATTTGTATTCTCTTCAATACCAAGAAACAGATCATGTAAGAACACCTATGTGAACCTGTACCTATCTGAACATGCCAGAAAGCAGGGAACTCTGGCTGTTCATGTATCTATTTAAAACCTTGACTAGTGAGAAAAGTGAATTGCTTTTTCATTCCTACGGAAAAAATCCCACAGTTTTAAATATATCAACACAACGAACGATTAGGCAAGTGTGGTGTGCTCAGGTTACAGGGTAACTTTTATCTCCCTCTCCATCCAGAAATAGAAAGTAGGACAAATTCAGATGCAGTATAAGTGACTGTCTCTTATTTCACATTGAACTTTGCTACAACAGACTCTAATTTTCTACACAGGCAGTACGTTATTGGTAGGCTATATGGTACAATCAGCATAGAAATGCTAGAAAAATATTTGCATAAGTTAAAGAATATACTTCAGTGACCTTTTACAATTAGTAAAATGCCCTTTGTATGTAAAACAAAAGTGTCCTCTTATGCTTTAGTACTTACCACACCAGTATTCTATCATTGCAGGAGTAGATAAAGGTAACTGGAATAAATCTGTGGAAAAAGTCAACAGGCTCACACAGATGAAAACTACTGCGTATACCTGACTTGCTGGTCCTGTTCATTGCCTGAAATTCACCTTTGTTTCATTGCCCACTTTCAAAGTAGATGTATTTTATTTATAGCTTATATTAAATGCTGGTAAAATACAACCCTTGGCTATTGTAGAGTCATTAGTATTGTTGAGGTCATCTTATCATTAAACGTAGCTGCAAAACCAGGCTGCAAGTAGCAAGTGTGTATTGTAATGAGGGTGTTTTACAATTGTAATTCCTTAGATGCATGTCATATTAACTTATTTTCTCATGACATGACAAGGAGATAGGGATTCATTTGAACATTTAAACAAGGTAAAATAAAAAATACATTGCTCCACTGTGTGATCACTTGAAAAACAGGTGTACATATGGAGTTTTCCTTCTAAAAAGTTATTTTAATTTCCCTGTCACAGGGGAGCTCAGCTTCTGCATATATTCACTACAGTTTAAAATTTTAACATAAATAAATAAATAAATAGATAGATAGATAAATTACTTTTACTCATGTAAAATTTCATATTGCTATAAAGAAATTTCACTTAGGAGCTGTTGTGTCAGAAACAGGAAGATGTTTCACTCAGTGTACCTGGGTTTAATTTCTGGATCTGATATAGGCAACCAGTAGGATACTGAATATTTAAACTCTTCAAGGGTGATCAGAAACCTACTCAAGGCATTAGTCTATACATTGGCCTAAAATAATTCAAATCAAGTAATCAGTTCTTGCCTGTCTGTGAAAAAGGAGAAAATTATCTTTTTCTGTTTCACAGTGGTGATGAGTAAGTTGGTGACATGCGTAGATAATAAAGTAAATTTAAGCTAAAAATGTTTCAGAACATTCTATAGATACGTACATGTACTATATAACCTACACAGTCAATGGACAAAAACAATCATGGCACCTTGATTCGACTCACATTAAAGATGTTTCTTAATTTAGATACTTCTACTGCTTCTTGTATGTAGAAAACTAGGACCTGAACCATGGACAACAGAACCACTATTACTATCTTAATTGTTAATATTACGGTGTTTGTAATACTTACGGACACTGCCTGGAAGCAGTCTTAATGCAATCTCTGCTGCACTCATTTACAATATTGGAGAATTTTAAAGAATCTTTGGCACAACTAAAGCATGTCCATAAAATTTCCAGTCATAAAAAAAAAAAACACAAACAAACAAAAATAGGCAGTTTATCTAGATAAAAGTTACAGACAAATGAAAAACCTTTCACAGGACAGAAATTGATTTAAACAAATATAGTTTTGTTCATAGCTGTAAAAACTATATTTAAATATATATATTTCACATATACAATCTTTTTCAAACTAAAAATGGAAACATATTTTTTTTAGAATGTAGTGGTTTATTGAGGGTATAAGCAGAGTACCAAAAATTCAAGAGAAGGAAAATGTAACATTTCAACTTGCTCACTTTCAGTGCAGTAACTGTTGGCTTACCTGCTGTCCTTCTCCCCAGCTTCATTACCAGACTGATGAAAAAAATCTCAAGCTAGCAAGGTCCCAAGCAGTGTGGGGAAATGGGCATTTACCAGTTCACCATGTGTTAAGTAACTTTTATGAAAGCAAATTTTTTGCTTCCTGAACAGCCATCTATGAAGCAATTGTAAAATTAAGAGGTTTAAAGCAGGGTAGAATTTTCTGTGGATATTCTTGTCATTTGTTGTTTCATCTTCAAAATCATTTCAGCTTTCTAAACATGAAGACAGAACTGGGTAGATATTTTTCTCTTCTTTTAGGTCTTGGAATGATTACTATGTTGCTTGTATAGTGCTGTGCTCTTTAGTCAGGATAAGATTTCCAGTTCCAGCTCCTGAGTCAACCACTACATTTATTGAATGAGATTTTTTCTGGCTGTGTGACGTGATGACAAGTTATTCTCAAAGGAGGCCTAAAACATTACTTGGGAATAATTTTTTCCCTCAGTTAAAACTGGTTTAATCGTATAAGATACTGCGTTTGGCCTCATCCCAAATCCAGTTCTGTAATACCTTACCCAGCAGTAACAAGATCCCTAAAAAGAACCTATAAACTTTTTAAAAAAAAAAAAACAGGAGAACTCTAAGACAAGAGGAAAAACAAAACAAAACAAAACAAAACCAACCAAAAAAACACCAAAGCCCCAAACCAGAAATATCTTTGAATGAGTTTTATAAGCAGGAACCTTTATTTTTCTGTTGATCTTATATAGTTCATAGACAGGTAGTAATCAGATCCAAGTCTTACTTGTCTATAATTAGACCAGACCTTGGTTCTATCACAATCAGTAGCAAATTTCTTCATAACTTTATAGTACAGATAGACTGACAATACCATGTTGATCCAAACAGCTAAGCAACCAGATTTCATAATTCATGTGGAAAGGATAAAACAATAGTCCTTCTGTGGTTTTTTTGTTTTTTTTTTTTTCTTTTTCCTAACCTCTAACTCTGCAGAAATGTTATTCATGATACCATCATGCTTTACTAGACTGTATTTCAGGCTTTGGATTAATCAATTATCATGGTACAACTTCACTACTCCTTGTAAGGCATTTGGGAATTCTTTCAGAAACAGGCACTTGTAAGCTGCTATACCTGATGATCTGAAGGCAGATCTCTGATCAAAATCTTTTTTTTTTAACTAAAAGATATCTATTTTAAATTCAGGCAAAGGAAAATACTGATTTTACAGATTAAATAAGGCAGTTTAACAAACACCGAGAAGTTAAATGAATTAAAACAAGCCATGTAGCTAATCAGTAGCAGAGTTGAGAACAGTGTAATTTGAATTCCATCTTGTGTGTGCTATGTCCCCTTCCTTGGTTGATGTATAAAGGACATGAGCTTAGCGCTTGGTCCTAGCTCCCTACAAAGACATTCATATTCACTCTTTCACCTCTGCAAGTTTTCTCATTCACTTCCTTCTGTTGATGGAAATGTCAGTTGCCGTATAGTCATCTAACTCTAAAAAAGTAAAAGATAATACAGTTCTCTTAAAAGTCTAATATTGTTGAACAGCTCTCAAATGTTTTCAAAGACTTGCAACTAAGTGTGTGTAAAGAAATATGAAGGGAATTAGAGACCACAGCGATGAGTGTTTAAAAAACTTCAGAACAACACTTTTTCCAGATTGATATTCATTAACAGCATGGTTTGTCAATGGGTAGTTCTTGATCACTATCAATCATTATTACTGGGTAGTCACAGGTTTGTTCCTTAAAAATCTTAGTCTGCACTACCTGTGAGTGTAGGATTATACTGTATAAAAATATATAACAGCATCATGTAGTGACACAGTACTGCTGCTTACAGCCTTTTATGTTCTTAGGGTGAAGGTGATTGAGTTTGAGAACTCCTTCATGAAGCAAGCTAATATTTACTTAGGTGTCTCCTTTCATTCTCATCTTTCCTCTCTTAGCACTGATGGGTTTACATTCCTCATCTCCCTTTCCAGAAGGAAAATGATCTCATATACTCCCTCAAATAATTCATATTGTTTCAGAAACTGGGACTTGTTCTGTTTCTGCAAGTCACTGTTTCCCTTCTTCTGTAGATTGCTTTGGTTTGTTTGGGTATCTTTCCCGCTTGTTTTACATCCTTTGTTGTTATTTTACACATTCTTTTTCTACTTGCACGTTTTCCTGCACTCTAGTTGTGCCACTGTCCCACAAGTGTCTGTTTGCCCTTTTGTGATTTCAGAACGTGTTACACTAAAGCTATTTATATATTTCAAATGAAGAAAAAGACCACCAAGAGAAAAAGAACAAATTACTGGCTCTCCCACACTTATAAACATTAACTATTAGCCTCAAAAATAATCTTTGAAATTCTCAGAATCCACAAGGAGAACAAAAACTAGAAAGGAGATTCTTGTCTGGGGCTGCAGGATTGAACTTTTCCGCTAGTGATGAGGAAGAGGAATATATTCCTTCTAGGCCCAGCCAAATGCAACATGAACACAAACCAGAGAGCGTTGCTAAGAGAAGAGCCTGGACAACTCAACAGCAAAAGGAGAGAAGCAGCTCACAGTATGACACAGTCTTGTGAGGGCCTGGAACCTCCTACGAAAATCTCTCCTACAATACCTTGGTGACAAGAGGATGAGAGATTGCCTCTTCTTAATAAGGCATACCAGGTATTGGGACAGGGCTGGTGTTCCCCCAGAGCCGGAGGGAGCTGGGGGCGGGCAGCAGC
>NW_008610291.1:0-221 GCF_000691845.1 Merops nubicus | reverse complement strand
CTCCCTCCATCATTTACCAGCAGTCCTTGGTAATGGGGGAGATCCTGGAGGACTGGAGTCTTGCCTATGTGACGCCCATCTACAAGAAGGGCAGGAAGGAGGATCTGAGGAACTACAAGCCTGTCAGCCTGACCTCAGTATTGGGGAAGATTATGGAACGGTTCATCTTGGGGGTGATCGCGTGGCAAGTGTGGGACAACGGGGGGGATTGGGTCACGCCA